>NC_136973.1:17602674-17607674 GCF_032717465.1 Coenobita brevimanus
CACCTCTTCCTTAGCGATTTATTTCTGGATACGGATGGCTAATATCGTGTTGTACGTTATTTATGTAGGGTATGGTGATATTAGAATTATTTATATCACACAGGAGAGGACGGTAAGGTGTAATAAGCAAAATAAATCGCTTGGGAAAAGATGTTAGGGAGCTTTCATAACCGACGAGAAAACGGGCCTGTCACTAAAGATTTATTCCACGAAAATACTGTTTTTATTTTTATTTCTCCTGTGGGTATTCTCTCTCTCTCTCTCTCTCTCTCTCTCTCTCTCTCTCAATCAGTTCCCTCACCACCTCATTCCAGGCAATCCAACACATTTCCCCAACACCACATCAATGCCATTAATTATAACAGACAACACACACCACGTCATTACACAGCACCACGTCATTACACAGCACCACTTCATTACACAGCACCACGTCATTACAACACAGCACCACGTCATTACACAGCACAGCACCACGTCATTACAACACAGCACCACGTCATTACACAGCACCACGTCATTACACAGCACCACGTCATTACACAGCACCACGTCATTACAACACTAATTGCTCGTTAAGGCCATTGTACCCGTAACCACCAACTCATTAACATAACATCATTAGCATATATAATTACCATGGCTGACTCCTATCTTGTAATGTGATGTGGTAATGATGATGATATTGATAATTTTCTTACCAGTTTGATCAGTTACTGTTTCAAGTTTTACACGACTCTCTCTCTCTCTCTCTCACACACACACACACACACACACACACACACACACACACACACACACACACACACACACAACCCACTCTTTACACAATAATCGGTACACGAACAAAGCCAATCATGAGAGAGAGAGAGAGAGAGAGAGAGAGAGAGAGAGAGAGAGAGAGAGAGAGAGAGAGAGAGAGAGAGAGCATTTACAAAGCCCGAATTTTAATGATGGAAAAAAACGAGCGAAGTACTAAGAAAAATGGAAAATAATTTCAAAACTCGGGGGAAAGGAGGGGAAAAATGGATATAATGACCATACAAAAAAAGTGAGAGACTGACGAGGAGAGTGTGAGTGAGGTGGAGGGGGGGAGAGGGAGGGGGAGGCTAAGGATGAGATGGAGGGATGGTGTTGAGAGGTATATGAGGGAGGGGGGAGTGAGTTGGGGGGAGAGCAGTCAAATGGTGGATGATAGAGCGACCTGGAGGCGTTTTGTCTGCGGCCACCCTTTGCGGGATTAGGGCGTCGGGCTGTAGATAAATAGATAGTATATGGGAAAATAAAATACGCCTGGGATGGGAGCGTAAAGAAGAGTATGGGAGAATATTGAAGCGTAAACAGGAGAGGGAGGGTAGACGGTAGATACCAAAAGTAGATGCCAACAGTAGATTAGAGAACAACATCGACACACTCGCTGATAAGGGTAGAATATTAAAAACTGGCCATGTGGAGATGATGGACAGTGAGAGACTGACAAGGAGAGAGTATGTGACTGAGGTGGAGGGGGGAGAGGGAGGGGGGAGGCCAAGGATGAGATGGAGGGATGGAGTGGAGAGGTATATGAGAGAGGGGGGTGTAAGCTGCTAGCAGGGCAGTGAAATGGAGGGGGACAGAGCGACATGGAGGCGATATGTTTGTGGCCACCCCTTACGGGATTAAGGTGTCTGGCAATAGATAGATAGATAGATAGATGAGAAAATGTAATTAATCATTGACTCCAGAAAAATATATAAATGTAGAGGGAAAAATCACGTACTCTTCGCTACAGGAATAAAAAAATTACGTGGATGGGAGGTGAATTTATAACCTTGTACTGAGAAAATATAAAACATTCTGATACATGGAAAATAATGAGAAAAATAAAAATGTTGATTAGGAAAATAATGAGGAAAATAAAAAAAATTGATATAAAGAAAATAATGGGCAAAATATAAAAAAAATTGTTGATATGAGGAAAATAATGGGGAAAAAAATGATATAAGGTAAAAAAAGGAGAAAATATAAAAAGAAATTGTTGATACAGGGAAAATAATGCGGAAAAAAAACTGTTGATATAAGGAAAATAATGGGGAAAATATAAAACATTTCTGATTTCAGGAAAATATGGGGAAAGTATAAAAGATATGATAAAAGGAAAATAAGTGGGAAAATATAAAAAATTATGAGGAAAATAATGGGGAAAATAAAAAAATGTTGATGTAAGGAAAATAATGGAGAAAATTAAAAAACACAATTATAAGAAAATTAAAGGGGAAAATATAAAAAAATGTTGATACAAGGAAAATAATGGAAAAAAAAAAAAAATGTTATTAGGAATATAATGGAGAAAATATAAAAATTGTTGGTATCAAGAAAATAATGGAGAAAATAAGGAAAACTGATATATGGAAAATAACGGGGAAAATATAAAAAATAGTTGATAAGGAAAATAATGGAGGATAATATTTAAAAAAGATAACAAAAATAATGAAAAAAATCGTTGATGTAAGGAAAATACTGGGGAATATAAAATAACTGTTTATAAAAGGAACATAATTATGTTATGAGAAAAGGAAAATAATTAGAAGCGTTAAGGCTGGAGTACAGAAAATCAATGTTCACAGCATAAGCCTGAAGCTGTAAATATATGAACATTCGCAGAGGAAGGAGCAGACAATTAAATATTAAAAATAAAAGTACAGTATTCAAACAGAGTGGTGAGATTAGTGTAAGATGTTGTGAATCTTCTGCTACTGATGATGATGATGATGATGATGAGTCCTCACCCTTCTTCTTTTTCCTCTTTTTCCTTTTCATCTTCTTTCTCCTTCCTATTCTTTTCTTCTACCTTCCTCTTCTTCCTTCTCCTCTTCCTCCTCCTCCTCCTCCTCCTACTACTACTACTACTTCTCTTCTTCTTCTTTCTTCTCCTCCTCCTGCATCTCTTCTTCTTCTTCTTCTTTTTCTTCTTCTTTCTTCTTCTCCTCCTCCTCCTCCTCCTGCTTCTCCTCCTCTTCCTCTTCTTCTTCTTCTTCTTCACCTCCTTCTTCCACCACTCCTGCATGAGACAACCCTAACATGTACTCAGTGTGGACGGTGGGCGTTAGCGCCCAAGCGAAGGCATGTGAAGGTGTATGGGGTAGGACTGCTGCGGAACCGTCGGGCCGGCGGGGAGAGAGGGTTTTGAGTTACGCAAATTGGACGTCAAGATTTTACGAATTCGCTCTGAGTCCATTACGAATTTTACGAAAGAATTAATGTGGAGCGAGTACCTTAGGCGAGGGATTTGAGCTGTATTCTCGCCAGTCCAGGAAGCTCCCTAGCTCCTCTTCCTTAGCGATTTATTTTTGGATATGGCTGGGTAATATTCTTTTGTGCGCTACTTCTGCATATTAGAGAGAGAGAGAGAGAGGTAAAAAAGTAAAAAAAAAAATGCGAGAGATCTAGCAGACAAGAAAGAAATGAGCGAGGAAAAGGAGGGAAAAAGCTAGAGAGAGTGAGAGAGGAAATTGGAGGCGTAGGTAAAAGAAAGAAAGGAAAGAAAGAAAGCGAATATTCGATCGAGAAAAAGTGAGCGAGGAAAAAAGAATGAGAAATATCTTGCTGGTGTCAGAGAGAGAGAGAGAGAGATGGCCTAATGAATTATGTAAGATCACTTGCTGCCTTCCCCAGTCCCACATAGGCTACATCTCACTGTGGGGGTCGTGCATAGGCTACATCTCACTGTGGGGGTCGTACATAGGCTACATCTCACTGTGGGGGTCGTACATAGGCTACATCTCACTGTGGGGGTCGTGCATAGGCTACATCTCACTGTGGGGGTCGTGCATAGGCTACATCTCACTGTGGGGGTCGTGCATAGGCTACATCTCACTGTGGGGGTCGTACATAGGCTACATCTCACTGTGGGGGTCGTACATAGGCTACATCTCACTGTGGGGGTCGTACATAGGCTACATCTCACTGTGGGGGTCGTACATAGGCTGCATCTCACTGTGGGGGTCGTACATAGGCTACATCTCACTGTGGGGGTCGTATATAGGCTACCTCTCACTGTGGGGGTCGTACATAGGCTACCTCTCACTGTGGGGGTCGTACATAGGCTACCTCTCACTGTGGGGGTCGTACATAGGCTACCTCTCACTGTGGGGGTCGTACATAGGCTACCTCTCACTATGGGGGTCGTGCATAGGCTACCTCTCACTGTGGGGGTCGTGCATAGGCTACCTCTCACTGTGGGGGTCGTGCATAGGCTACCTCTCACTGTGGGGGTCGTACATAGGCTACCTCTCACTGTGGGGGTCGTGCATAGGCTACCTCTCACTGTGGGGGTCGTGCATAGGCTACCTCTCACTGTGGGGGTCGTGCATAGGCTACCTCTCACTGTGGGGGTCGTGCATAGGCTACCTCTCACTGTGGGGGTCGTGCATAGGCTACCTCTCACTGTGGGGGTCGTGCATAGGCTACCTCTCACTGTGGGGGTCGTACATAGGCTACATCTCACTGTGGGGGTCGTACATAGGCTACATCTCACTGTGGGGGTCGTACATAAGCTACATCTCACTGTGGGGGTCGTACATAGGCTACATCTCACTGTGGGGGTCGTACATAGGCTACATCTCACTGTGGGGGTCGTACATAGGCTACATCTCACTGTGGGGGTCGTACATAGGCTACATCTCACTGTGGGGGTCGTACATAGGCTACATCTCACTGTGGGGGTCGTACATAGGCTACATCTCACTGTGGGGGTCGTACATAGGCTACATCTCACTGTGGGGGTCGTACATAGGCTACATCTCACTGTGGGGGTCGTAAATAGGCTACATCTCACTGTGGGGGTCGTACATAGGCTACATCTCACTGTGGGGGTCGTACATAGGCTACATCTCACTGTGGGGGTCGTACATAGGCTTCATCTCGCTGTGGGGGTCGTACATAGTCTTCATCTCGCTGTGGGGGTCGTACATAGGCTACATCTCACTGTGGGGGTCGTACATAGGCTACATCTCACTGTG
>NC_136973.1:17612674-17702674 GCF_032717465.1 Coenobita brevimanus
TTACATTCAAACTTTTCCTCTCTGCTACACCCATATTCCATGTTTCAGCCCCATATAACACAGTCGGTACCACAACACCCTCATACAGCCTTCTCTTTACATCCATTCTAAGCGAACGACATCTAAATACCATTTTCATTCCTCCTAGCACCTTTCCTACTTGATTCATTCTAAACTTCACTTCTGCATCTATTCTTCCATCCACAGCAACATGTGACCCAAAATATTTAAAACACTCTACCTCCTCAAGCAACTCACCATTCAAAACTATATTCATCCCCCTACCATTTACCAACCTCGTACACTTAATCACTATACTCTTATTCTCATTTACTTTCAATTTTCTCCTTTCACACACCCTTCCAAACTCCGCTACCAACTGTCTCAATCTCTTCTCTGAATCAGCCACCGGTGCAGTATCCTCTGCAAACAGCAGCTGCTTCAGATTCCACTCTCCATCATCAACATTCACCAGACTCAGACCTCCACCTGAAACTCTTGCATTCACCTCCCTTACAACACCATCCATATAAATATTAAACAACCAAGGCGACATCACACATCCCTGTCGCAGCCCCACTCTCACAGGAAACCAATCACTCACAGTATTTCCCACTCTTACACACGCTCTACTAGTTACATAAAAACTCTTCACCCTTTTTAGTAACCTACCATCAAGTCCATACAACCTTAAAACAGTCCACAAGCCTCCCTATCAATTCTATCATACGCTTTCTCTAAATCCATGAATGCCCAAAACACATCCTTGCCTTTCGCTACATACTTTTCACACACTTGTCTCACAGCAAACACCTGATCCACGTATCCTCTCCCTCTCCTAAAGCCACACTGCTCATCACCAATCACTCCCTCTGTACCCTCTCTAACTCTCATAATTAACACTCTACCATACACCTTACCTTCAACACTCAACAGACTTATACCCCTAAAGCTAGTACATTCATACTTATCACCCTTGCCTTTATAAACGGGACCACACAAGCACTTGCCCAGTCAACTGGCACCATACCTTTCACAAAACACACATTCAACAATCTTACTAACCAGTCAACAATAGTCACTCCACCACCCTTCAGGCATTCCACAGCACACCCATCCATACCTGCAGCTTTCCCTGTTTTCATCACCTTTACTGCCTTCTCCACTTCCTCCTTCGTGATCAAAGAGTCATTCAACTCTCCCAACACATTTATTCCTTGCACCCTTCCATCTGCCACAATCTCAGCCACCCTTTCCTCCTCTACATTTAACAATCTTTCAAAATACTCTGCCCATCTCTTCCTTACTGCATCCATCTCAATTAACATCCTTCCATCCTCTGCTAAAACTAAATGAAAAAAAAAAAAAAAGCAGGTGACTTTAATGTACCAGCAACGCATACCTTAACACAACAACCCACATTATTTTCTAAGGCCACACGAATCTTCAATATATTTGGAAATTTTGGTCGGTTCATATATCTTTTTTGTCTTTCACTTTGCCTGGTAATTTCTCGTGTATTTCGGGGGCAGCTCTGTTGGCAATACCTGTGTCTAGCGTCATTTATTCATCTACGCCTCACCCACTCCCACACAGGCAGACTGAGCCATCCCTAGAGCACAAGGTTAGTTTCCAGGGCAGTGCTGTTTACGGACTACCCTCGCAGCGGCTGAAAGTGTGTACCTCTACCAATTTATCATCCTAATTAAGCCAGAACTAAAACAAAATAATTCACAATACTCCAGACCCGCCATAACCTTCAGACCAAATCCTCTTACTCTCCAAACTTTCAGATTCCATCAACATTGTAACTCTGGTCAGTGCTCAGACTCCTCCCTGCCCTACTGTTTGTGCATCATCATCATCATCATCATCATCACCAGCAGCAGCATCACTACCACCACAACCATCAGAAGCAGCTGCATAATCATCATCAGCATCACCATCATCACCATCACCATCAGCATCACTATCACCACTACCATCATCATCGTCATCAACATCACAAACACAGTCATCAATATCATCATCATCACAAACGCAGTCATCATCATCATCATCATCATGGCAATCATCATCATCATCATCATAGTTATAGTCATCACCATCATCATCATCATCATCACCTAAAAATCTCGAAATACGCAGAAATCAATCAAACTTTCAAACGTTCATTACATCACCAACTCCTTTATAATCCAAGCAGCCTACCAATGCTTTACATCATCTATACATCACCAGACTGTCTCTAAATACAAAGAAATCTTCAAAGTAAACCTATCTTTCAAAGTCAAATCTATCTATCAAAGTTTATGATCCAGGTCTCGTAGTCTCGTTGACTGAGAAAACTCCCTAACACCTTTTCCTTAGTGATTTATTTTGCTTACTACACCTTACTGTCCTCTTCTTGTTATAAAACCCTCCATCCATCGCCATACTCTGCATAAACAGTGTACAAAAGAGTAATAACCAGCCATAGCCAAAAAATAAATCGCTAAGGAAGAGGTGTTAGGGAGACTCCTTGACTGACGAGAATAAGGGTCTGGAGGTGGGGTATGTTTCTTAGTGACTTATCTTTGGAGTCCACAGCCACACGCCCCTTCACCCCAGCCCTCCACCCAATCCCTGCTCGTATCACTGCTTGTTGTTAATAAGTGTAATGCACTTTATCTCCCTACGGCAAGGTGGAGTTTGCAGAGTTAGTCTTCCTTATATGTAGAATTGGTGACCTATTTAATTTGGTGGCTGTGGCGGTGTGGTGCTGTGGTGATGGTGGTGTGGTGGTGTAGGAGTGAGTGACAGTGTGGTGGTGTTTCAGTGTGTGAATGTGATATGAGTGAATGGTGTTGTAAGTGTGGTGTGGTATGTGTGTGGTGGCGGTGGTATATGAGTGAATGGTATTGTAGATGTAAGTGTGGTATGGTGTGCTTGTGGTGGTATGGTGGTGTGTGGGTGTGGTGGCGGTGGTAGGCAGTGTGCGTTGGTGTGGGTGTCAGTGTGGTGTGGTGTGCGTGTGGGAGGATGGAGGTATAAAGGTGTAAGGCTATGATGTCTTTTTTTATTTGCAGAAAAGAAAGAACCAAACGCCTAATGCACACAAAGTTGTTCCCTCCAAGAAAAACTGAGAATATCGGTCAACTCTTCGATTTAATAAAATTGGACAGAAAAAAGGTGAGAGGTATGCATGTAGTGGTGTGGGTATGGTGGATGTATGGTGGCTATATGGTGGCGTGGGTGTGGTGGTGACGGTGTATCGGTAAGCTGGTGTCATGGGAGTGGCGCTATGGTGCTCTGGAAGATGGTATGGTGGTGTGGGTGTGCTGGTATGATGAGTGTGTGTATGTAGTAGTGTTGATGGTATAAGTTATTAGTGTAATGGTGAAGTGTTTGTAGATGTGTGTGTGTGTGTGTGTGTGTGTGTGTGTACGTTACTCTATATCACACTGCCTACCCATAGCTTCCTTAATCCCTTGGCTACAGTCACCCAGTTTTACACCATCAGTCGGTCCTCCCCCCAACCCACGCCGCCACCATCCACTGCCTCTCTCCTGCGTCCCTGCATTTTGTCCTTCATCTTTTTTCTCCCTTCACTCTCTCATATCGCCATACTTTACATCAATAACGTAAAAAAGTTATTAACCAGCCTTATCCAAAAATAAATCACTAACGGAGAGGTGTTAGGGAGCTTTCTTACCCGACGAGAATGCAAGTGTTAGCCTGCAATGTGCTCACCATACCAGCACAAATTACAACCCACAGACTGTACACTCTGCCCACACTGTAATGCAGGCACGTACAAGAGAGCACATCTAAACCTATATACCATATTATAACAGCAAAGACAATTATAACCTCCCGAGAGCGAGAGAGAGAGAGAAAGAGGTGGGGGGGGAACCTGGAGCAACAACAACAACAACAAAACGGGGATCACTATACGATTGTGGAAAGACTGCGTACCTTGCATGCTCACCTGCCATTTCCTTATCACCGCCCTCAGTGCACCTGCCATCCTCCTTACACGCAGTACCTTTCTTGCAGCTCAACAAAGCCAATCCCTGCCTGCTACATTACATATAATTATGAGGCCGCTCACACTGTCCATTTCCTGATCATTCACCCACACTGTGCACTTCGTAACTTAAAAAAAAATGAGGCGCTGATGGCAAGCCTAAACGAGGTGGCGCAGTGCATTATAGGCGAAGCAGCCGCGACGTCCACCCGGGAGCCAAACCTAGCCATACTTCCCTATGCCCCGCAGTGGGAAGGACCCTGATACGACCCTGGTGAGGCGCTGTCCAATCAAAAGGGGCGCCAGTTCCCTACACAGTTTATGTTTTTTTTTTTTTTTTTTTTTTTATGTGTCCGACTCTGGGCATAGGCTTCACAGCCTGCTATCAAGGCCCAGCAGTCCTCCTACATACCATACACCTCTACATGTCACCACTTCGGCGCTAACACCCACCGTCCATATTGAATACATGCTAGGGCTGTCTCATACAGGACTGGTGTATTGGTATTAGCGGGGGTATTTTTACGACATGTCGGCGGGTCTTCTGGTAGATCAGTAAAGCCTGATTTAAAGAAATTCAAATCCTTAAACTGTTCCCTGCGCCAGCCGGGATTCGAACCTGGGTCCGTAAGGACTGCAGGCCACCTCTCTACCGATTGAGCCACCGCCTCCTGTATTGTAACAGGAGGACTGCCCCAGAGACCCAGTTGCTGGTCTGTGGTCGATGGGTCTGCTCGGCCAAATACCGCTACTCCCAGTCCTTCATGTATGCAACAGGTCAACTCTGGAACTGTCTCCCTCTGTCTATTTTCCTACCGTCTACGATCTCCTGTCTTTCAAAGGCAGTGTGTCCAGGCATCTCGAAATGAATGGGTCTTGTATTTGGCTCTCTGTTATTTTGTTTTTGTTTTTTCTTGGAGGGAGCAATTTGTAGGTTCCTGGCCTTTGGTTCCTTCCTATTTGCATTAAAAAAATAAACTGGGGTTAAGTAACAATAACAACACCTTTATTACTTCAGCATTATTGTGTTGTGGAAGAATTTATCATTGTGAGATTTACTGATCCCACAAAACGGTGAAAGAAGAAGAAGAAGAAGAAGAAGAAAGAAAAGAACTGAGGGAATTAACTGCATTATGATTACACTATTAAGGCGTGAGACAAGTGTGTGGACGTGTCGGACATGTGACCAAAACCTTCCCTCTGACACCACTTCCCTGACACCACTTCCCTCCCCTGACACCACTTCCCTGACACTACTTCCCTGACACCTCTTCCCTGACACCACCTCCCTCCCCTGACACCACTTCCTTGACACCACTTCCCTCCCAGACACCACTTCCCTCCCCTGCCACCACTTCCTTGACACCACTTCCCTGACACCTCTTTCCTGACACCACTTCCCTCCCTGACACCACTTCCCTGACATCACTTCCCTTACTGACACCACTTCCCTCCCTGACACCACTTCCCTCCCCTGACATCACTTCCCTCCCTGACACCGCTTCCCTGACACCACTTTCCTCCCCTGACACCACTTCCCTCCCTGACACCACTTTCCTCCCCTGACACCACTTCCCTCCCTGACACCACTTCCCTGACACCATTTCCCTCCCTGACACCACTTTCCTCCCCTGACACCACTTCCCTGACACCATTTCCCTCCCCTGACATCATTTCCTTCCTTGACACCACTTCCCTGACACCACTTCCCTCCCTGACACCATCCCTCCTCTGACACCACTTCCATCTCTGACACCATCCCTCCCCTGACACCACTTCCTTCCCCTGACACCATTTCCCTCCCCTGACACCACGTCTCTCCTCTGACACCACTTCCCTGACACCAACCCTCCTGACACCACCTCCCTGACACCACTTCCCTGACACCACCTCCCTGACACCACTTCCCCCCCACCCCTGCACCATAACACCATATAAATTATTAAAACACCACACCTTTATATGTTATATTTATGAAGTGCGTGTGTGGTTACGTAAATATAAACACCCAATCAATGTTTATTTTACCTGCCAAACCCAAAGCATTCTCGTTCAGTGTTTAAATTGCCTCGAAAAACTATGATTAAATTATTTCGCCTCTTGCAGTTACCAGATTTTTATGATAAGCTATTTTATTCAGAATTTGGATTTAAAAAAATATAAAGGAAAACTTAGTGTCTGCTTGAACCTGACTGATATAGGAAACGGTCCTCTCGCTGGCCAAGGAAGCTCCTTAACACCTTCTCCTAAGTGATTCATTTTGCTTATTAGTCCTTACTGTCCTCTTCTGTGTTACTTATATCAGCATAACTAACATACAAACTAATATTAACCAGCCATATCCAAAAACAAATCGCTAAGGAAGAGGTATGAGGGAGCTTCCTTAACCGATGTGAATAACAGCCTATGTCTCTATAAGGGACCAACGAATACACATGGGAATAATCGAAGCATCTGAAACAGGCGCTGGAAGAGACCCAGCTTTTCACTGTGCTTCGTCTTTTGTAACTTTTCTTCACGTAGATTTGGGAGATAGTTGTTTCTCTGACGGTGCAATCAGTGGTAAAATTCTCTCTCTCTCTCTCTCTCTCTCTCTCTGTTCATTCGGAGTCACGACACTATTATTCAAAAGTCCAGGGAGATAAAAGCATGAGGGGGGACAGGGACTTACAATGTACAATTGGCGCACATGAACCTGGTACAGTGTGTGTGTAATTCACCGAGTAATTCACCGGGTCGCGAAATTTTTTTTCCTGCCCAGTTGTCACTTTGCACATATGGCAACGTTGCCCTGTGTTTAGTTTGGCAACGCCGCGCAGCAGTGAGCCATTTCGGATGCCAGGTTTAGTATTCATCACAATTATTTACTTTTTTTATGCTTGACTATAAATATAATACCTGACTATCTATATTTTACATGGATTGAAAGAATAATAGAGACATAGAGGTCATATAGTTTTCGCTGCCTTAGCTTAAATAAATATAAAAAGGGGCCATACCACTGTCTTTACTTCGTCACTCGTCTGCTGAGAGAGAGAGAGAGAGAGAGAGAGAGAGAGAGCGAGGATACTCTCTACACTTTGCTAAAATTAGTTATATGTTGATTTAATGAAAATGCGGTACGTCTTAGGGGTGGTACATGACTGCTCGTTGAGAACACTTATCAGTAACATATGTTGTAGGCCTATACTACTTTCCCTGTCATTTCTTGTCATTGCTCCCAGACGTACGATTCAATCAGCTGTGTTTACAATCGGCAATGGCGCATCACTGGGTCAGTTGCACAGACTGTCTGAGATTATTCACGAACAACAAAGTAGACCCTTAATATGACAACAATAATTGCTTATTTTCCAATCATTATTTTACATTCAGTCCCTCACTGAAGATCAGCAAATGTGTTCCCAACCCAATGCTATTACCAAATAGAATATATTAAGTGAGTTTATTTTTTTAATTCCTTGTTTCTCTTGATTTACTTATTTTGCACACAATGGTCTATAATGTCTCATGTCTGACCCAATGCCTGTCATCAGCACATGGGAAATAGCATATGGTGCCTGGTGCTGTGTAATATTTAATAAAGATTATACCGTAACAAATAAAGCTTTGCATTTCATCAAATACAAAAACCCTTCAAGCATACTTAACATGAAATAAAGGACATGAGAACATGAAAATAATCTGAAATGTAACCTGACATATGATTTTACTAATATACCTAAGAAAAACAAGAAAATAATCTGAAATCTAACCTGACATATATACCTAAGAAAATGTCTAATGAAACATTGATATTCAGGCATCACTGATACCAATATTTCCCAGCTTGCAGCAGAAATTACCAAGGTTAACCCTTAAGAATGATCATGAAAAGCGTTTTAGGTGATAAAATATTATGGGTCATTAACCTCTCTCTCTCTCTCTCCTGTAAACACAGCTGATTGAATCGTACGTCTGGGAGCAATGACAAGAAATGACAGGTAAAGTAGTATAGGGCTACAACATATGTTACTGATAAGTGTTCTCAACGAACAGTCATGTACCACCCCTAAGACGTACCGCATTTTCATTAAATCAACATATAACTAATTTTAGCAAAGTGTAGAGAGTATCTTCCTTGCATACTCACTTTTTATTGATGGCCCTGCATGTTATTATTTTATACTGTTTCAAGCTCTCTCTCTCTCTCTCTCTCTCTCTCTCTCTCTCTCTCTCAGCAGACGAGTGACGAAGTAAAGACAGTGGTATGGCCCCTTTTTATATTTATTTAAGCTACGGCAGCGAAAACTATATGACCTCTATGTCTCTATTATTCTTTCAATCCATGTAAAATATAGATAGTCAGGTATTATATTTATAGTCAAGCATAAAAAAGGTAAATAATTGTGATGAATACTAAACCTGGCATCCGATATGGCTCACTGCTGCGCGGCGTTGCCAAACTAAACACAGGGCAACGTTGCCATATGTGCAAAGTGACGGAACTGGGCAGGAAAAAAAATTTCGCCTCCCGGAAGGGAGCTGAGAGCTCATATAGTCCGATCTAAGGTCAAGGCTGTGACCTTCACACACGCACACACCCGTCCCCTTGCTCAAGGGGGACAGTAACCACCCACTTCGTCAGTGAAACTTTTCGCATCCTGAGCGAGGCGCGAACTCCCGTCCACCAGTTGGCAAGCGAGAACGTTACCACTGCACCAGCGAGCGGTGTGTGTGTGTGTGTGTGTGTGTGTGTGTGTGAGGTGGGTCTAGCTACAATTTCAGACGTTCATGCATCACGGTTACCCGGCCATTTCAATCAATATTTAACACCTGCGTCCACACCTGTCAGTGCCACCAACAATGTCATTATGTCAAAAGTATCAAGTGTGCAAATGCCAGACCTCTGCTACACACACACACACACACACACACACACACACACACACTGATGCTGTACCAGATGCATATGCTGCCGAGTGTACACATGGTGAAAAAAAAACTGTTCCATCCTTAGGCGTGTTTCGGACTTGGGTGTGTGTTTTTATTTGTGTAGACAGTGGTGTGTGTGTGTGTGTGTGTGTGTGTAATTTATTTGCTTACTGACGTGTGTGTTTTATTTGCTTCCTGACAGTGGTGTGTTTTATTTATTTACAGACAGAGGTGTGTGTTATATTATGCTTATTAAGAGTGGTGTGTTTTATTTTGCTTATATTCAATGGTGTTTTATTTTGCTTATTGACAATGGTGTTTTATTTTGCTTATTGACAGCGGTGTTTTATTTTGTTCATTAACAGTGGTGTGTTTTACTTGTGTATTGACAGTGGTGTGTTTTATCTGCTTATAGACAGTGGTGTGTTTTATTTGCTTATAGACAGTGGTGTGTTTTATTTGCTTATAGACAGTGGTGTGTTTTATTTGCTTATAGACAGTGGTGTGTTTTATTTGCTTATACACAGTGGTGTGTTTTATCTGCTTATAGACAGTGGTGTGTTTTATTTGCTTATAGACAGTGGTGTGTTTTATTTGCTTATACACAGTGGTGTGTTTTATTTGCTTATACACAGTGGTGTGTTTTATTTGCTTATACACAGTGGTGTGTTTTATTTGCTTATACACAGTGGTGTGTTTTATTTGCTTATACACAGTGGTGTGTTTTATTTGCTTATACACAGTGGTGTGTTTTATTTGCTTATACACAGTGGTGTGTTTTATTTGCTTATAGACAGTGGTGTGTTTTTATCTGATTATAGACAATGGTGTGTGTTTTATTTATACAGACAATGATGTGTTTTATTTTGCTTATAGAGAGTGGTGTGTTTTATCTGCTTATAGACAGTGGTGTGTGTTTTATCTGCTTATAGACAGTGGTGTGTGTTTTATCTGCTTAGATACTGTGGCTTTTATATCATCATTTCTTGTATACTGTATATAATTCACCCACCTGTTTTATTTGCATAAGTTAATTCTACCTTGCATGATTTAACCAGTGTAATGTGACTCTCAAAAATGATACATCTGCTTCTGACTCTCTCTCTCTCTCTCTCTAATTATATCCCTCCTTTCCTCCCTGCACCAAAAGCTTCGAAATTTTACCCAAAACTTAAATGCATGTTAGAGTAACCTGAGGCACGGAGAGAGAGAGAGAGAGAGAGAGAGAGAGAGAGAGAGAGAGAGAGAGAGAATCCAAAGTTTTTCACGCCAGTAAGTGCATTGTCTTTATTTTTCGCCCTTCGGTTTCGTTACTGAATTATTTATGTGAACGACGAAAAATGAGAAGGATGAGGCCCGTAATTCGTAGGTTAAAGATGTTCCCTAGCACCCCATCCTCACCGATTTATTTTGGATATGACTAATTACTATCCTTTTATGTTATTTGTGCAGACTATGGCGACAGCAGAATGACCTAAGCAACATAGTATAGTTACATATAATAAACAGAATAAATCTCTTAGGAATAGGTGTTAGGGAGCCTCCTTAACCGTCTAGAATATGGGTTAGAGTTACGCCTACTGACAACACGAGGCTCACTATGGTATGCAGACATCTTTTCCAAGTCCAAATCTTCACCTTGAACACAATCCCCCAATAGTCTTATTAAATCCAGTTCCCATGGTGTACTACTGGGTGAACTGGGACAGGGGGGTACACAGCCTGAGTCCACCAGTCTTACCGGCACGAAAATCGATCTCGGGTTCAACCAGATGCTGCTTTGGTGAGCTAACCACTGCACCACCGACCCTCCCTCTGATGAAATAAAATATATGGGATTTACACAACGTACCCCCTTGTAAATTCTCTCTCTCTCTCTCTCTCTCTCTCTCTCTCTCTCTCTCACACACACACACACACACACAGTAGAGATTTACAATGTTGTTTTCATTTTACGTTCTCCTTTAAAACCTTCTCACATTTCTTTACGAGCTTAGCTGTTTTACCCCCCTCTCTCTCTCTCTCTCTCTCTCCTGTCACTTTATTTCTCTTTTCTCTCTTTTCCTTACTTGTTTCTTCCCTCCTTTTTCTCTGTCTCACTTCCATCACTTCCTTTCATCTCTCTCTCCTTATTTTCATTCTGTCTTCCATTCCCTTCCTACCTTCCATCCTCTCTTCTTCCTCTTCTTCTTTCTCCCCCCCCCTCTCCATTCCAACCCATTTTCCTCTGTCTTCACTCCTACAGCCCCCCTCCCCCCACTCTCTCTCTCTCTCTCTCTCTCTCTCTCTCTCTCTCTCTCTCTCTCATTCCCTTCCCCTTCTCTTCACTCAACATTTTCCACTTTATCACTCTGCTTCTGTAACTTTCTTCCTCCCCTCTCTCTCTCTCTCTCTCCTTCCCCAATCCCTTTCCTTCCTGTCTCTTTATTTCTCTTCTCTGTCTTTTCCTCCACTTGTTTCTTCCCTCCTTTTTCTCTGTCTCACTTCCATCACTTCCTTTCATCTCTCTCTCCTTATTTTCATTATATCCATTCTGTCTTCCATTCCCTTCCTCCCTTCCATCCTCCCTACTTCCTCTTCTTTCTTTCTCCTCTCCTTTACTCTCTCTCTCTCTCTCTCTCTCTCATGATTAAACCCTGATGATAGATGCTACGTGTGGTTCTATATCACTGCCAGACAGTTTAAGATTACACACCACACCACACCACACTGCACCATACCACACCGCACTGCACCACACCACACCACATCACACCACACTACATCGCACCACACCACACCACACCACACTATACCACACCATACCATACCACACCACACCACACCACACCACACTATACCATACCATACCACACCACACCACACCACACTATACCATACCATACCATACCATACCATACCACACCACACCACATCGCACCACACTATACCATACCATACCATACACCACACTATACCATACCATACCATACACCACACTATACCATACCATACCATACACCACACTATACCATACCATACCACACCACACCACACCACATCGCGCCACACCACACTGCACCACACCACACCACACCACACCACACCACCAAACACCACACCACACCACTCCACACTACACCACACTACACCACACCACACCACACTGCACCACACCACACTGCACCACACCACACTGCACCACACCACACCACCACACCACACCACCACACCACACCACACCACACTACACTATACCACACCACACCACACCACACTTCACCACACCACACCACAATACCACATCACACCACACCACATCACTCAACACAACACTGCATCACAGCACACCACACCACACCGCACCACACTGCACCACACCACACCACACCACACTGCACCGCATTGCACCACACTACACAACACCACACCACAGCACACCATACCACATTACACCACATTGCACCACACCACACTTCACGCCACACCACACCACACGACACTTCACCACACCACACCACACCACACTGCACCATACCACACCACACCACACCACACCACACTACACTACATATACACCACACCACATCACACCACACCACCCCACACTACACCACACCTCACCATACTATACCACACCACACCACACCACACCACACACCACACCTTACCTATTCCATGCTACATTATATCACACCATACCACACCACATACCACACCACACCACATGCCACACTGCTCCACTCCACACTACACCATTTCATATCACACCACACCACATCTCACTAGAAAACCCTATCCATAACACATCATCGTGACTAGCATCGTATTCCAGTGTTATTCTCTTGCTATAACACAGCATTCATGACGCAGGGATGGCAATTTTTCAACTACAGTCTTTTCACCTTAACTTGGTCGAGATTTTCGTCTCTCTCTCTCTCTCTCTCTCTCTCTCTCTCTCTCTCTCTCTCTCTCTCTTTCTCCGTCTTTTAAGTCTCCATTTCACATAGATCAGTGGCAGAAAAAGATACTATTATGGCTTTGTATCCTTTCCATTACTCTTCTTCGTGACTAGCACCATACTGTAGCGTTAATCTATTGCTACAACTTGGCATTCAAGATGAAGAGATGACAAGTTTAGGCCAAGTTAGAGTAAAAATAGAATACTTAAGAGAGAATATTTGGTACCAACACTGATTTTACTGATATTATAAACCTTCCTTCCTATACTTCCTCCTTCATACCCCTCCCCTCCCCTCCCCTTCCCCTCCCCCCCTTGCCTCCCCCTCCCGTCCATAACCCCGATATCTCCTGCACCCGCTGTGTTACATAAGGGCCATACAGCTTTAACACACTGGGCTATTTTCGGCTTTACGGTGCTTTGCTTTGGCTGGAGAGAGAGAGAGAGAGAGAGAGAGAGAGAGAGAGAGAGAGAATAAACAAATCACAGCCATGTTTAGGAAGCAACACAATACACGGAAAATATCATTACAAAGTCCTCCACCTGACGTGACACCTGCCGCCCTGACACTGCCTGCTCTTCGCGGCTCCAGATTATTTTTTTATGCAAGGAAGAAGAAGTAGTTGTAGTAGTAGTAGTAGTAGTAGTAGTAGTAGTAGTAGCAGTAGTAGTAGTAGTAGATGCAATATTAGTGGTTGAATATTCAGCTGTAGTTGTCATTGTAGTTACCTCCACCAACGAAGCTGGAGAGGTTATGTAGTCACCTATGTATGTCTGTTTGTTTGTTCACACGATATCTCCAGAAGTTCTCAATGAATTTCAATACAATTTTATGGAAAGGTGTTCATGGGCCAAGAAAAAATTGATAATATTTTGGGGCGGATCCGGATCCTATGTATTCCACACATTATCTCCACGGATCCGGATCCGGATACATTTTAATGGCAATGGTATTGGCGGAGGTATGCGCTCTCTGAACACTTTCTAGTTGTAGACAGTGTTGTAGCTGGTGTAGTTGTACAGTAGATATAGGTACAGTTGCTTTTGTAGTTGTAATTGTAGCTGTGTGTGGGGTTAGGGAGGGGAACAGAGAAAGAGAGAAAGAGAGAAACAGAGAGAGAGAGAGAGAGAGAGAGAGAGAGAGAGAGAGAGAGGAGGAAGGGGGGGGAAGGGAGGTATAAGTGGGAAAGAGAATTCGTGCAATGGTGGGTCTCGCCCTGGGAGAACCGCCTTCGTGATCACGGTATCTCCTGTGCCAGGTAAGTACTGGGAGAGAACGGGACGGGGAAGGGGAGGGAGAGAGTGAAGGAAGGGGAGGGGGAGAGGGAGGGAGAAAGGAGGAAGGGGGCGGAAGAGCAAGGAATGAAGTAACAGCATGAGTGGTATTTGTTTTACTATTACCATCCTTCCTCCTCTGTCTTTCTTTCCTTCATTCTTTCCTCTTCCTTCTGCCCATGGGTGACAAGCCAAATGGTTTCTTGTACACCAGGAAACCATTTACTACGTTGGGTGGTAACCATATAACCAAATTATGGCGCCTGGTGGTACAGTGGTTAATTACGGCCCTCCAATCGGATTGAGCCGGTGAAGGTTTATATCCAAGGGGTGGTTGGGGTTTATTGCTCACATAATGCCACTCAGGGATGAGTGAGGCTGGTCACTCTCATCTTAAGTGTCAGGACCAACTTGCCTAGCCCCGGGCTCCTACGCTTCTCATGGGGCGACATAGGACTGGATGATTACTATTAGTATTTGTGGCAGACGGGCCGCCTACCATCCAATCAGTCGATGTAGTGATTAATTCGCGTGACTGCACCATTTACTACCTGGCCGGTGGATCTATAATCAAATGATGCTTGGTGGATTAGTGGGCTAAGGCGCTCCAGCCGAACTGAACGTAGAAGGGTTTATAGACGAGAGAGAGGGAAGAAGACAGCAGAACAGAGGGGAGAGAATGGGAAAGAAGGGAAGGAATACGAGGAGAGGGGAGGAAATAGGAGAAGAGAGGGAAGGTAATATGAGGAGAGGGGGGGAGGAAATATGAGGAGAGGGGGAGGAAATATGAGGAGAGAGGGGAGGAAATATGAGAACAGAGGGGAGGAAATATGAGGACAGAGGGGAGGAAATATGAGGAAAGGGGGGAGGAAATATGAGGAGAGAGGGGAGGAAATATGAGGACAGAGGGGAGGAAATATGAGGACAGAGAGGAGGAAATATGAGGAAAGGGGGGAGGAAATATGAGGAGAGGGGGGGAGGAAATATGAGGACAGAGGGGAGGAAATATGAGGAGAGAGGGGAGGAAATATGAGGAAAGGGGGGAGGAAATATGAGGACAGAGGGGAGGAAATATGAGAAGAGGGGAGGAAATATGAGGACAGAGGGGAGGAAATATGAGAAGAGGGGAGGAAATATGAGGACAGAGGGGAGGAAATATGAGGACAGAGGGGAGGAAATATGAGGACAGAGGGGAGGAAATATGAGGACAGAGGGGAGGAAATATGAGGAAAGGGGGCAGGAAATATGAGGACAGAGGGGAGGAAATATGAGGACAGAGGGGAGGAAATATGAGGACAGAGGGGAGGAAATATGAGAAGAGGGGAGGAAATATGAGGACAGAGGGGAGGAAATATGAGGACAGAGGGGAGGAAATATGAGGAAAGGGGGGAGGAAATATGAGGAGAGAGGGGAGGAAATATGAGGACAGAGGGGAGGAAATATGAGGACAGAGGGGAGGAAATATGAGGAAAGGGGGGAGGAAATATGAGGAGAGAGGGGAGGAAATATGAGGACAGAGGGGAGGAAATATGAGAAGAGACGGGAGCAAATAGGCTACGATGGGAGGGGAGGAAATACGAGATGTGAGGGGAGAAGGTACGAGAAGAGAGGGGAGGAAATACGAGAAGAGAGGGGAGGAAATATGAGGGGAGAGGGGAGGAAATATGAAGAGAACGGGGAGGAAATACGGGAAGACAGGGGAGAAAAGAAGAGCAATGGAGGAGGGCAAAGAGGAGGACAGTGAAGAAAATTTATGGGAAGGTGGGGAGGGGAGGGGAAAGGGGGGGAGGAGGGAGGGGAAGGGGGAGAGAGGGAGAGAGGAGGGAGGGGGAAGGGGAGAAGGAGGGAGGGAGAGGAGGGAGGGGGAGAGAAGGAAGGGTTGATAAGATGTGAGAAAGAGAAGGGAGAAATATTAAAATAGGGAATATTAGGCCAGAAGGTGAGGGATGAGATGGAAATATTTTTGTAGTGATGGATGCTCTGTCAAGTGAGAGAGAGAGAGAGAGAGAGAGAGAGAGAGAGAGAGAGAGAGAGAGAGAGAGAGACAGACAGACAGACAGATAGACAGATGGATAACTAGAAAGAGAAAGGGATATTGTATCAAAGTGGTGTGTGTGTGTGTGTGTGTGTGTGTGTGTGTGTGTGTGTGTGTAAATGCTCGCTTCAGCACAAATATATGTTTGCAAATCAGGGTCGGCAAAAAAAACACTTTTTTTTTTTTACCCAACTCACCTTTTTTTTCTTTTTTTTTTTTTTTACAAAATACCCCCCAAAAAAACGGGCAAAAGTGGGTTTTACCAAAGTTTACCTTAAATTCAAATAAAATAATGTTTCCGCTATACAAAATTATGAATAACCCAATAAAATCTTATTTTTCACACAGTTCTTTGAATGATGGAAATGAACACAATCATGTTAGTGCCCCTCCCCGGAAAACAACTAACTAAAAAGACAAACAATAAGCCTTGGACAAGGACTGACCAAACGATGACGACCAAGGACCGGACAAAGGACATGGTTATCGGAACTTGGAATGTAAGGGGAGCGAATGATGAGGTGAAAGAGAGAGATTGTCCAGGTGCTTGAGGGTGCGAAAGTTGATATATGTGGAATAACTGAAACGAAATAGAGAGGTGAGAGTGTGAGAAAATGGATTATGGATGGGGTATATGTGCAGGAGTAGGTGAGAATGAAAGGGCAAAAGAAGGAGTATGTATAGTTGTGAGTCAAAGATGGAAGAAGAGCATAAGAGAGTATGGATCAGTTGGGTCAAGGATTGTGTGGGTAAGATTGAAAGTTGGAATACAAATGTGGGCGATTGTGTGTGTGTATGTGCCAACGCAAGATCGTGCAAGCAAAGTGAGAGAAGAGTTCTGGATAAATGTGGAAGTGTGCATGGAAAAGTTTGGAAGGAATGAGAGAGTGTTTTTGATCGGTGATATGAATGGTAAAGTAGGGAATGTGAAGGTGGATGGAATAGTTGGTGAGTGGGGTGTGCCTGCTGATATAGATGAGAATGGCAGTGCGTTAGTGGACATTTGTGCTGGGAGGGGGTTGGTGATAGCCAATACCCTCTTCAGGCACAAGATGATCCACAGGTATACATGGCGAGTGATGAGAAGGGTGGGTGGTGAACTGAATGAAAGGAAGGCAATGATTGATTATGTGTGTGGATGAAAGGATGCGAAAATGTGTAATGGATGCAGGAGCTTATAGAGGTTGGGGGAGTGGACTTTCTGACCACTACTTGGTGGTGGCCAGAATCAAGGTCCACTTAGGATGGAGAAATAGAAGAAGGGAGGGACGGGAAGAAGGAGTATTTGTAAGGAGAGTGGAAAGGTTACAAGAGGAAGAGAAAAAGGCAGAGTATAAGAGAGAAGTGGAGGAACGATTGGACAAATATGAATTGGAGCAGATGCGGGATGTGGAAGGTGTGTGCAAGATATTTACAGAAGAAATATGTGCAGCATGTGATGTGGTGTGTGGAATGAAGAGAAGACGGAGGGGTGTGCAAGGAACAGGGTGATGGAATGAAGAGGTAAGACAGGCTGTGGCACAAAAGAAGAAAGCATACAATGAATGGATGAGAAATAGGGGCGTGGAAGAAGTTGAGAGGTGGAAGAAAGAGTTATATGTTGAAAGAAAGAGAGAGGTGAAAAGATTAGTAAGAGAAAGAAGAAAGCGGATGAGGAATTTGGAAGGAACTTGAGTGTAAAGTGGAGGGACTGTAATAAAATGTTCTGGAAAGAGGTGAAAAGAGTAAGACAGGGTGGAAGTGAAGTTAGCAGGGTGTTATGAGTCCATATTATATTTATAAATCATAATAGATAGATATATAAATAGACAGATAGACAGCTCTATGCGAGCCTGGGAAAGGGAAATGATCTTGCAAGTTAACTGAGGAAATGCTGACAACAGATTAGGAAGTAGCAATGTCAGGAGATGATGCAGGTAGTGTGTCAGCGAGATAGCAGGGGAACAAAGCCTAGTGACATACACACATACTCACACACAGGTTTCTGGAACTTTCCAACCACAGTGTAACACACGTGACACGACCCCTGTTTCACCAGAATTTAGGAAAGAGAGCTCAGAAGGAGACAGGCCATAGAATCGGCAGGTAGTAGGGAGAAAGGCTTAGCAACTTGGAAGAGAGAGAGAGAGACAGAGCGAGACAGGAGGTAGCTAGCAGGACTCTACTTATACTTCACTCGTGTGTGAGAGACTTTCTTAATATTCCAAGACAAATAAAAAGTCCCATACTATTCTTTACCTCTCCTGTCATTGCATGATAAAAGGGAACCAAGATTTTCTACTTACAAAACTACTCAAGTATAACAACCGCTCGTCCACAAGTTCAATATATATATATATATATATATATATATATATATATATATATATATATATAACTTCTCTACAAGTAACTACAAAGTCCTTTTTGTGACATTTGGTGGCAGCGAAAGTTCGGACCTCGTCTTTGAATCAACAGTGAATTTCTACTAAAGCAGGCGACACTCTACAAGATTAGCTTCAGTTCTACAGTGAATTCCTACAAAATACAGCCTATAATGCAAATAGCCTACAAGTCTACAAAACAACTCTATAATCTTCATGTAACTTCAAGAAGCAGCAAGAAGAATAAAAAACAAAGCAAGTAAAGAAGAGGAAACATTAAAGCAACAAGCAAACATACCCCTACCACTCTCTCCCGTCTACCTCCATCGCTGACGCAGGGGTCAAGACACGCAGCAAAACACCAGAGCCACATTTATAACGCGACTTACTCACCTTTCTTCACCCAGCTTAAGCATCGCTACTCAGTATTCACCACAGCTACCAGTGTGGGAAGCCGACGTCACCATGTGCTGAGGGACATCACAACGCGAGTTTGCTACGCCAAGCAACGTGTGACTGACACCAGGCACTTCTCACCCACTACTCATTACTCATTATTCACATAGCTCCTACTCATACTCATTTATTTCCACAGTATTGAGTTGGAAATTCAACGTTCTATGCTGAGGTTTGCCTGTGACAGCTGTTAACCACCACAAGCACCAGGCCATGGAATTTCCTAAGTAATATCGTCCATCAACACAGCACTAGAATTATCAAGAGATCTTCAATCAACCCTGCATTTTTCTTCTGAGATCGACTTTTGTATCGACACACCTCTATGATCTGTATCAAGTGGGTAAAATTATACTTACTCATTTCTTCTCAGTGCTAAAATTAGCTATATTCAACTTTTTTACTTATTTCCATATATACACTTATACACTCATTATCATTTATTTCAACTTATTTACTCATCTATTTTGTTAGGACATAAATAAACAAAAGGCGTATTTCATAACACCATATCTTAATGACGGGAATATTTTCGCCACCACCCACGTTAATACCAGATGACACACAATTAGCCACAACAACAGACTCACAATTAAGAGAGCTCCAAGGCAACCCACCCCTTGTACAAACCTCACTACAAATTAAAGACCAAGAAATAAATACAGCAGTTTCAGATAATGAGTGGGAAACCTCCTCTGACGTAGCAAGTGAGGACTTTGTCACTGACTTGCACACGTATGCCAATACACTTAACAGGGTTTACCGGTCCGGTCGAATATATTCCACCATTCGCTCACACAACGATAAACAAGTCCAAGTTAAATTAACAGAGCAAACAGTGAAAATGAATCAAGAAACAAATACCGCTGATCTAACAACCACACCTCAAGTGTTTGTGTATCATGAAGATAAAACTGCCCCAGAATTCTCTGGCACAGAAAAAGATCGCATTGATGTCATTTCATTAGTCAGTCAGTGCGAACAAATGTTCATCAAGCGCCACATACTAGATGAACAAGAGAAAATTGCCATTTTTTCATCTTGCATAAGCCAGGAAAGATGTCCAGCAAGCAATTTATTGCGATCAGATAAACTCCATAAAGCTAGGACATATGATGAATTTAAAACTGAATTTTTGAAGAAATTTTCCGGAGGTATGAACTTCTTGCCAGGTATAATTCCAGAATTACATAAAATTGTAGATCTTGTAAGGGAGCGCACTACAAACCATGTGCTCAGTGAAATAACTGCTGATGTCTCCACAATCAAAAGAACATTGTTAGTTACTTTGGAAAACTCAAATTGGATAACAGATGATGGAAAGATGTCCCCAGACCTCGTTGTGGACATCATTGGTTATGTAGCTGCCTTGTGTAAATTACCTGATAGGACCCTTAAGATCGCCAAGACAATCGCGTACACCCCAGGCATGTGCTTACTAGACTTAATGAACGAGGTAGAGATGCAGTGCAGTAAAGCAGGTGTGGTCGACACACATGCACATTCTAGCAGAATGAGGGTACCTGAGACAGTATCGGCTGTGAAAACATCTACACCGACCCCAGAAAGAGAACAAAATCGATCGCGACCCGAAAGCAGGCAGAGCAAATAACCAAATCTGACGAGGGCTCGATCACAGACACCAGGCTACAGGCAGTTTCATAAGTTTTCACGCAGCCCAAACAGGTCTCGCGCCATAAACAACACTACTTATGGGAAGTCACCTCGTAGGTCACAGTCAAGGGATAGGTCCATTCTGTCATTATTGTGCAAAACCAGGACACACAAGGTATGAATGCTTTATCAAAGCAAAAGAGGACAAACAAAAGACACAAGGATTTGGTCCTTACTGTAGGCATCATAGATACCAAGGGCATTGGACCAGTGATTGCAAAACAGTAGAAAAAATTGTGTCTATGTTCAAATCGGAGGAAGACCAAGTCATGGCAAAAAACGAACAAACGTAAAGAAAAACAAGTCTAAAACTCACATAGGAGGCATGTTGGGAAATGAGTGTATCTTGATACCAGCTGTATGTGAGGATCAAAACGTTTCCTTATTTTTAGATACAGGCTCTCCAGTGAACTTAATAACACATGAAGAAATAAATAGAATTCTTAAAAATAAGAAGAAAGTAACTTTTCTGGATGAAGCTGATTTAGATTTATACATGGTAGATGGAAAACAAATTACAGTGAAAGGTATGATAAGATTAAATATCAGTTTCACAGAGACTACAAGACCATTCTCTGCATTTTTCTATATCGTTGAAAACTTAGCAATTAAAGCTCATATGTTACTGGGCTTAAGATCCATGAGAGCAGAGAACATAACTATACTCCCACAAATGAATGGAATAGACTTTGACAATGAATTCATGGAGGAAATACCTTCAGAGCCCTCACAGATTGGTAAAAGAGAGCCAATAAGAATTGGTAATATTAAAGGCTTAAACAAACATCCACAAACAGATGAGTGTATTGATCCACTCCCACCACCAGCCCCATCCTCCAGAATTAGTGACTCAGATAACAGTACTGATTTATCAATTTTTCCAGCCCATCTCACCAATGATTTAGTTATACCACCTAATTCCTACATGAAAGTTACCATAAAGAGCAAATTACGGAAAAGTACTGTTCTTGTCTTAGAAGAATTATGTAAAGTAAAGGGATTGTCAGTAGAAAACGCATTATGTCATATGAACGACGAAGGGCAAACTCAGATATTCATATTTAATCACATGAATGGGGAAGTTCAGTTGAAAAAGGGGACTTGCATAGTTAATATTGAAAAATGTCCTGCCCCTGTGAAGGAAATAGTTATAGCTGGAGTGACAAGTGAGATAAAATCTATGGATAGAGAAAGAATAAAAGAGAATTTAATTCACTCAGGTGAATTTGATGAAGAAAATGATTTGTTAACCCTGCTGGAAACACACAGAGACACCGTAGCATTACCCGGAGAACAATTAGGGTGTACTAACTTGATTAATCACATGATTAATGTGCACCCAGAAACACCACCAATTTTCGTACCAGCTTACCGCATACCACACTCCCAACGTACACTTGCAAATCAGTATGTCGATGAAATGTTAAAACTTGGAATTATTGAGCCTTCAGTCTCCCCGTGGAATGCCATATTCTTTGTGCCCAAACGAAATGGAGAAATGCGTGCGGTAGTAGATTACCGTAAACTAAATAATCACACAATCCCAGACAGATTTCCCATGCCATTGCTAAGCGACGTTCTACAGAATATTGGTCCTGAGAATAACATATTCTCACCATCGATATCCTAAACGGCTATTATCAGATTCCGGTATCGAAGGAGTCACGTAAATACACTGCCTTTTCCACAAACAGAGGCCATTATCAATATACATGAATGCCAATTGGACTGAGGACAGCCCCAGGCACATTCCAGCGTCTTATGAATTACGTATTGTCCGGAATTTTAGGACAAGGAATATTTGTCTATCTTGACGATATTATAATCGCAACGAAGAATATTAAGGATCATCTCAGGAAATTAGACTTACTCTTACAAAAGCTTAGTGATGCTGGTTTAAAAATTAAACTTTCTAAATGCAAATTTTGCTTTAAGGAAATAAATTTCTTAGGCCACAAATTAAGTTCTAATGGTATTCACACCACTGATGACAAAATACAGGCAGTGAGAGATTTTCCTGAACCCACTACGACTGACGAAGTTAGACAATTTTTAGGTCTGGCTGGGTACTATAGGTCATTCGTACCACAGTTCTCTCATATAGCCTCTCCTCTATTCCAACTACTCAAAAAAGATGCTGTATTCCAATGGGAAGAAGAACAAAAAAGGGCATTTAACAATCTACAAATTAAACTAACAAATGCACCTTGTTTAGCATATCCAGATTACACAAAATCATTTCTTATTTGTACAGACGCATCAGTTAAAGGATTAGGGGCTGTACTGATGCAGGAAGATAAAAGAGGAAAAAATCAACCAATTGCATTTGCCAGCAGACAAACAAGAGGTGCAGAGAAAAATTATTGCACTACAGACTTAGAGGCACTTGCAGTGGTTTTTGCATTACAAAAGTTTCGAGATTTGGTATATGGTTACGAAATCCACTTATGGGTATGTTTAAAGAAAAACTCCTTTCTGGGAGGAGAGCAAGATGGAAATGTACAGTTGAAAACTACAATGTACAAATTTATTATATACAAGGTAAAATGAACATAGTAGCTGACGCATTATCTAGGAACCCGAACACAATTCAGGTCGCGGCATTAGATCTCAAAGGAAACATCCCAAACCACAATGATATCGCAAAGGCACAAAGACTTGACCCAATATGGTCTAAAGTTATATACAAGTTAGAAAGTGGAGATGACATACAATTACCCAAACTGCATGTCCCACTCGAACAATTCACAATGGTCAATAATACATTATACAAGATTAACTCTAAACAACCAAAACGCCAAAGAAATACTAACCACTAGTTGGTAGTACCTAATGACATGATACCCCAAGTATTACGAACGATACACGATAGCCCACATGCAGGACATCCTGGAAAGGATAAGACATTCAATCAAGCCCAGCTGTTATATTACTGGCCTTCATTACGAAAAGATATAAACAATCATATAGACAAATGCGAATCATGTGCGAAACACAAAGGATACCAAATCATACCAGCACAGATGGGTAATTACCCTGTACCACATCAACCATGGGACGTTGTCGCTGTTGATTTACTCAAGATGCCATTATCATACAATAATAACCTATACTTATTCGTAGCAACGGATCATTTTTCCCGTTATGTCATTTTAGCTCCAATTAAAGATAAGACAGCAGAGACAGTAGCAAAGGCAATAACAGATAATGTAATATGTCGCTTTACTACCCCAAAGGTATTAATAAGTGATAATGGAGGAGAATTTAATTCTGAGATCTTACAAGAAATATGTAAACAATACATCAACCAATTGCATTTGCCAGCAGACAAACAAGAGGTGCAGAGAAAAATTATTGCACTACAGACTTAGAGGCACTTGCAGTGGTTTTTGCATTACAAAAGTTTCGAGATTTGGTATATGGTTACGAAATCCACTTATTCACCGACCATAAACCACTGGTGGGTATGTTTAAAGAATAACTCCTTTCTGGGAGGAGAGCAAGATGGAAATGTACAGTTGAAAACTACAATGTACAAATTTATTATATACAAGGTAAAATGAACATAGTAGCTGACGCATTATCTAGGAACCCGAACACAATTCAGGTCGCGGCATTAGATCTCAAAGGAAACATCCCAAACCATGTGGAGAGGATGGAGGGTGAAAGACTGACGGAGAGAGTGTATGTGAGTGAGGTGGAGGGGGAAAGGGGAAGGGGGAGGCCTAGGATGAGATGGAGGGATGGGGTGGAGAGGTATATGAGAGAGGGGTGTGTGAGTTGGGAGCAGGGGAGTGAAATGGTGGGGGACAGGGCGACTTGGAGGCGATTTGTTTGTGGCCACCCCAAACGGGATTGAGGAGTCTGGCAATAGATAGATGGATAGATAGACAACATCAAAAAGGTTAACGTTTTAGCCTATCACCCAGCATCGAATGGGTTGGTAGAGGGACAAAATAAAAAAGTATTAGATGTGCTACGACACATTCTCAGTGAAAACTATGCAAGCTGGGATGATTGGATTCCCAGAGTAGAAGCCTCAATTAATGGATCTATAAATAAATCCATAGGTGACACACCACATTTCATTCTATATGGAACAGATAAAAAACTACCATATGAGCTCCTAGAAGGTGACAGCATGCCTATATACAATTACGATGATTACTCTGAACTCCGTTTACGTGAATTCCAGGACATACACAAAAGAGTCAAAAAACAATTAACGATGTCCAAGGAAGAAATGACGGAGGCATTTAACAAGAAGGCAAGAGATTCACCTATCAGCTTAGGAGACATTGTTTATGGTATCATTCATACGAGAGACAATAAATTATCCCCAAAATTTGAGGGCCCATACAGAGTAATTAACATAAAAGCAAACAAAGTTTTAATTAAGTCACTGTCAAGTGGCGAAGAGAAACAAGTTCATATTGACCACTTAAAACGAGTTTCAAGGGAATTATCCAATAATTATTCAGCATCGGATACAACCGAACAGGCGAACGTACCTCAAGAAACCAAGCAAGAAAACAACAATGATTACAAAAAGAAATTAAGGTCATATACCAAACAATCGAACATAGGTGCAACTGTTCCAATAAAATCTACAGTACATCATTTCTGAGAATTAAATATCGATTTAAACTCCTTCTATAAATGAAATAACAATCAACCGTAACGCACATCATCACTATCATCGACCACAGCATGACCATATTAGGAAATTAATAGTTTTTTTTTTTTTCGGTAGGTTACGATGAAGGAACTTATGCTATGGATTCTCCTCTACATAGCAAGAAGATATGCACACTTAGACCCCCAATACATAGTACGACAAGGATCCCTCATAGCTCCAACGGCCACGACGTCAATCGTTAAGGACGTCATGAGTACTGAAATAAGTCTAGATTACTTGTATGAATTACCTACTTATCTAGACAGTCTTGCGAAGCCTATGCGAACTCTGGACTTCATGATAGGAAATTATGTTTCACAAGCACATAACACAAAGGAAGTGAATGAAATGGTAAAGTTAGCGAAATGGAAACTAGAACAGGCAAAGTCAGCTATGCTCATCATGATCCAAGATCTCCCATCTTATGGAACGGAGGTATTGAGCGACAGGAACAACATCACACGTACTCGCCAAAAGCGCGGTTTGTTTGACCTGGGTGGCGCAGTTCTTGGGAACATCTTTGGATTGGCTACAGAGGATGACCTTAAAGAAATAAACAACAAATTTAATAAAATAGCTCAGATACTAACATACCAAGATAAATTCATCACGAGACAGAACTCAGCAATGAAGACAATTGTGAAAAATCTGAAAAAGGCAGAAAACATAGCTCTCGAGAGTGTAGATAAAATAAATGAAATGGAAGGAAACATTACACTTTTCCAACACTTCTCCATCATCACAGAACATATTGACACGATTCTACTACAATTAGACAACACTAGAGATCGTTTCAGGGCACTTATGCAAGGAATTTCGAATGCTGGTGATGGCAAGATCACAACTGACTTACTTCCAGTTCATGAGCTACATCAGATAATTAGTCAAGGCATACATAAACATAAATTGAAGCCGTTGTTCCGCAGTAGGGAATTCATGCAATATTATCAATATTTAGAAGCAACACTAACACCAACATCAGTAGTAGTTCATGTACCATTCATAACTGAAGACCTGTTCACAGTATACCAAATACATCCCTTCCCCTATAAAAATAACAACACTTTGGTCATCATCAACATCAACACAGACACCGAACTCATCATGGTCTCCAAGAGACGGGACACTGTCACTTTCGCAAGTGAATCAACGATTGAACGAAAGTGCTGCACATCCTTACATGCCATTCATCTTTGTCCTGCGTACATTTTCACGTTTCAGCCTACTGATACAGTCCCTTGTGAAATGGCTATCATAAGAAATGACAATATTCATAATCATTGCAACTTCACTTTTGCTCCAGATAAACTTGTACACCATCAACGCATCAGACACTCACAGTTTTTTTTATTTCACTCATAACACATCAGTTTACATAGTCTGTCCAGATATGCCACCATCTCATACTTCAGCCTCAGGATTATACATAGCACCAGACTACTGTGCGGTATTTACACCAGCCATGTCTACTTTATCCACCATCAATCACTACGCCATTCTCAATCATACACACAAACATTTCCACCCACTGCCTGATATGGACTTAAACATGAGCACAAGTATTAAGTTGACTTCACCTAAGTTTGAAACTATGCAGTTGATCAATGAAACAATGAAGCCATGGGAAGATTTGAGTTTGAGTATGTTCAACTCATATTATGTGTATAGCCCAGCACCTACTGTCTTTATAATCTTCTGCATTGTATTTGCAGTACTGTTGTTCGCAATGCACAGAATCCACGCAAAAATTGCTAATTTGGAGTCAGTATTTAGTGGGGGCAGAGTTAACATCCAAGTTAACCCCCCTGAATGAAGTGTACATATTTTGTATATAGTATTAATTATATATATATATATATATATATATATATATATATATATATTATATATATATATGTATATATATATATATATATATATATATATATATATATATATATATATATATATATTGTTACGGAACAGAGAAAGATAATGTACACTTTAAGTGAGAATACTAAAAATCACTACTGTCCCTTAAAGTTCCAGGTTCAAAACAAAGAGTTAGGTAAAATTACAAGTTAAAGTTTAATGCTCAAACTAACAACAAAACATTCAGGACTCATAAGGATAATGTAGTGGCAAAAAACAGGTTAAATATATGGTTAACTGCAATAGCCTCTATTAACATGAAATTAGCAAGAGTAAATTTACCTAAGTCAGCCCTGATAAAATGAAAATACACTGGGTAATGCTCAGTTAATGCAAGATAAATTATTACAGATAGAAAATAATATTAAAACTGGCTGACAAAATGAATCCTACATAAATTACAAAAAAACTCACTAGGCCTACAAATCAACACCTTATGCTATACAGTACATGGAAAAAATGCAATAGCAGTTATATTCAAATTACACGGCTGCTAGATGGTTGGAGACTTTCTGAGCACTCACAATAATAATAACTGTACAGGGGAGGACAGAGATGTGAACAAAATGAGGAGCAGATCTAAGTGGCAATGATGCAGAGACTGAGCTCATTATATAGGGGCCAGCAGAGCTTGATACAACTTGTAAGAAGGACGCACAAATGAAGCCATGGGGACAAAGAGTTGACAATCCCACTCTGAACAACAGAAAGGACGACTTATTCTACTATAACGGTAGAAGGGGGGAACTGAGGCAGAACACGCTCGTGATCAAACATGCAGCATGCTGTGCATTAAAATTACACAAAGGATGATGAAATCATAGGCTATGTAACACCTCCCCACAAAGAAAAAGAAATTTACAAAGGAAATTTCTTATTACTCTAAAACAATCAGTCTAAAGTCTAGATAAGCAATCTGCAATAACATTTTCTTTCCTAGAGTTACAAAACATGAGATCTCCCTAGCACATTCAGTCATAGGTGCTTGCCAGTATCCCTTTAACAAATCAAACTTACTTATGTACCTAGCCTTTCCGATCTTGTCTATGCAATCTTCCACGCGAGGGAGAGGGTAGGTATCTGTTTTGGTGATCTGATTAACACGTCTGTAGTCGATGCAAAGCCACTGTGACCCACCTGGCTTAGGGACTAGAGTAACAGGAGAACTCCACTCACTCTAACAGGCCTCAATCATCTTGTGGTCCAACAGGTAGCCAAGCTCCTTCTGGATGAGAGGAACTTTCACTGGGTTCACACGGTAAGGAGGCAATTTAATTGGCTTTGTGTCTCCAACATCGACATCATGCATCAACACAGTGGTTCTTCCTGGAGTGGCACGGAACACTTGCAGGTACTCCTGCAGTAATGCCGAAAACTCCTGCCTTTCCTTGGGAGGTAGATGAGAAAGCTTAGTCTGGAGATCATTCATGATATCAGGATTCTTCCCCAAACTATCACTCAGGCTCATACTGCATGGGAGAGCTTCACTTGCAGACTCGGGTGGAACAGCTGTTTTCGTCCCGCCTGTGATATAACTTTAGCATGTTGATGTGACATAGTTGCTTGTTCTTTCTACGATCTGGTGTGGCGATGACATAGTTGACATCACTGAGTTTCTTCTCCACGAAATAAGGACCACTAAACTTGGCTTGAAGAGGTTGCCCATGAACTGGTAGCAGAATCAAAACCTGATCTCCTGGCTGAAAGTGGCGTAACCTGGACTTCTTATCATACCAAGTCTTCATCTTCTCCTGAGCAACTCCTAAATTCTCTCTCGCCAGCTGTAAAGCAGTGAACAGCCGTTCTTTGAACTTCATCACATACCAGCAGGTTGACGACATCTTCCTCCGACAGCCAGCATTCCTTGAGTAGCTTAAGGGGTCCTCTTACTTCATGGCCAAACAGTAGTTCAAAAGATGAGAAGCCCAGTGATTCATTTGGAGATTCTCTTGTGGCAAACACAACGAATGGAAGACCTTTATCCCAGTCTTACTGATGTTCCAAACAGTATTTCTTGAGCATCGATTTGAGTGTTTGATGATATCTCTCCAATGCTCCTTGGGTCTGGGGATGGTAAGCTGAAGATGTGATCTGGGTGATGCCCAACTCTTTCAGAGACTGCTTGAAAACATTCGACATGAAATTACTTCCCCGGTCTGACTGTACCTCCTTGGGCAAACCAAACTTTGTGAAGAACCCTAGCATTTCCTTAACCACGTTCTTTGCTGAGATATTTCTAAGTGGAATGGCTTCAGGATAACGAGTAGCCATATCAATCAGGGTCAACACATAAGAAAATCCTGAAGAAGTCTTAGGAAGAGGGCCCACAATATCCACCAACACACGGGTGAAAGGCGCCTCAAAAGGAGGAATGGGAACTAGAGGTGCAACCTTTTCGGTCTGATTACACTTCCCCACAACTTGACAGGTGTGACAAGACTTACAATACCAGGAAACATCCCTGAAGACACCTGGCCAGTAGAAGTGTTTCAAAATGCGTGCCACAGTCTTCCTCACTCCAAGGTGTCCTGCCAAACTGGAATCATGAGCCACTCTAATGATATCCTGCCTACAAACACGAGGGATGACAACTTGATGTACAACCTCCCATTCATAGTCGGCTGATACTGTTGGGGGTCTCCACTTCCTCATAAGTACTCCTGACTTTACATAATAACAAGCAGAAGCACCAGCTGAGTCTTCCTCACTACAAGCAGAGTTAGCTAGACCTTTCAACTCAGGGTCAGCAACCTGCAACTCAACCAACTCTTGACGAGACAAATTATCAACACTACGGGGTACTGCCTCATCTGGTGAGTGGTCCAAATTAGCAAGAAAAGTGTCAGCTAGGATAACATCATCATCATCATTATCCCCTAAATCACCAGTAACTTTAGACTTAGCCCTAGTGACAGCACATGCAGGGAACACATCAGGGACATCACAATCCTGGGACGCAGCCACTGGCTCACTAGACAACTGAGGAGCTGGACACACTTGACTTCCACCAATATCATTTCCAAGTAAGAAAGTTACACCTGACATTGGGAGTGTCTCAACCAACCCAACCATAACGGAACCATTAACAAAACCAGACTCTAAATTCACTCTGCACAGAGGGACAGAGAAGTCATTATTCCCTACACCTTGTAAGATTACAGTTTCATCAGAGGAATTAACATTAGAGCCTAGAACACTGGTCAGCATAAGGGATTGGCAAGCACCTGTATCACGATATATTTTAACTGATTTCCTGTCATTACTGTCCAGAGGACTGACAAAACCATCAGACAGGAAATTAGTACATGAACTCTTGAGAGTGTCATCCACGTTACTGCTCAAAAGAGGAGTTCCATCATGAGAATTTAAGTTACCCCTCAAAGCAGGTTCAGTTAACTCAGTTAAAGAATTCTGGGAACTCTCAAGGGTGGACACTAGACCAATTGACTGAATATTTAAAGACTCCTTTTTGTTCACATCACGCTGTCTCCTGAAACATTTCTCCGTAGTATGACCAAGCTTACTACAATAAGTACATTTACTTTTCTGAAATCTAGAGGTGAAGCTGGTATTTACTTCCTGAGAAACATCATCTTTATTCTTTTTCCTGTTACCTGTACTCTGAGTAGAGGCAAAGTACTTACTCTCAGCTTTCCTTTTTTCTCTAGAATATCTCTTGTGAGTGAGAACATATTCATCAGCTAAAACTGCAGCATCAGACAAATTATCTATTCTTCTCTCATCAAGATATAGGCTTACATCTTTACTAATACACCTCTTGAAGTCCTCCAGCAAAATCATCTGCTTAAATTTACCAAAATCAGAATCCACATTCTTAGAATTTAACCACTGCTCTAACAGATCTTCTTTGATTTTTGCATACTCAACATGGGATTGCTTATCTTGCTTGTAAGTTGTCCTAAATTTTACTCTATAGGCTTCAGGAACAAGCTCATAGGCCTTAAGAATCAAGCTCTTAACTACATCATAATTATCAGATTGATCCTGAGGCAAAGATGCATAAGTTACTTGAGCTTTACCGGTGAGAACAGTTTGAAGGAGTACTGGCCAATACTTTTTGGGCCAATTAAAACCTGTAGCTACCCTCTCAAACAACTGAAAATACTTTGTTAAATCAGATTCATTAAAAGGAGGGACAAGTTTAACATTTTTAGCCACATCAAAATCATCAGAGCAAGATGATCCAGTTCCACCTTGTTTCATGAGATACTCATGGTCCGCCTGAATCCTAGCAAGTTCAACTTGTGCATGAAACTCAGCCTCCTTAACACAAGCCTCCTTAGCCTGAGACTCAGCCTCCTTAGCACGTGCTTGAAATTCAGCTTCCTTCACACGAGCCTCCTGCAGGGCTAGCTGTAACTTAGCTAATTCAATCTGCGTTTGCTCATTTGGAGGAGTTACATTAAACAAGCTTTCATTAATCATGTCAACAATTTGATCTTTAGAATGATGAGAGCGAACAGCAATTCCCAATTGTTGAGCAACAAGCTTAAGTTCATTCTTTGTTCTGTTTTCTACATCACACACAGTTTGCACATTTGACAAAAAATCTTTGGCTTCAAGTGTAGTAATAGTAGACATCATGAATAAGTAACAGTCACAAATTATCAAGCAATATCCTTATGATAATATCCTGAATATCCTGGCGAGGTCGCCAAATTTATGTTACGGAACAGAGAAAGATAATGTACACTTTAAGTGAAAATACTAAAAATCACTACTGTCCCGTAAAGTTCCAGGTTCAAAACAGAGTTAGTTAAAATTACAAGTTAAAATTTAATGCTCAAACTAACAACAAAACATTCAGGACTCATAAGGATAATGTAATGGCAAAAAACAGGTTAAATATATGGTTAACTGCAATAGCCTCTATTAATATGAAATTAGCAAGAGTAAATTTACCTAAGTCAGCCCTGATAAAATGAAAATACACTGGGTAATGCTCAGTTAATGCAAGATAAATTATTACAGATACAAAATAATATGAAAACTGGCTGACAAAATGAATCCTACATAAATTACAAAAAACTTCACTAGGCCTACAAATCAACACCTTATGCTATACAGTACAAGGAAAAAATGCAATAACAGTTATACTCAAATTACACAGCTGCTAGATGGTTGGAGACTTTCTGAGCACTCACAATAATAATAACTGTACAGGGGAGGACAGAGATGTGAGCAAAATGAGGAGCAGATCTAAGTGGCAATGATGCAGAGACTGAGCTCATTATATAGGGGCCAGCAGAGCTTGATACAACTTGTAAGAAAGACGCGCAAATGAAGCCATGGGGACAAAGAGTTGACAATCCCACTCTGAACAACAGAAAGGACGACTTACTCTACTATAACAGTAGAAGGGGGGAACTGAGGCAGAACACGCTCGTGATCAAACATGCGGCATACTATCTATCTATCTATCTATATACCTAGGCTGCTTCCCCCAAGGAAAGGGAGGTAGCCGAGACAGGACGACTCACTCTCCATTTACTCATCCATTCAAACACATTCATTTGCATCTTAGCCCCAAAGGGGAGAACGGACAGATCCTCACCGCACCACACCGCACAAGGGTCAACTGGGCAATGCAATCAGTGACATCCGCAGCAGGGCCCGACAGCAGAACTGGTTTACCCCTGCCACATCATAACAGACCCATCCCCTTACCCGCACCTGACCTGACTAGCTAATCAGACCAAATGCGGGAGAATATCCCCTCAGGGCTGCGTCATCACTTATTCATTCACAATTTCTCTCCATTTATTTCTGTCACGCACAGCCACTCTTCCTTGCTCAACAGACATCCCTCTCGCATCCAGCGCTCTCTTCACACTGTCCATCCATCCTATTCGTGGTCTTCCTCTCAGCCTTACACCTCTCACATCAGATCCAGTTATCTTTTTCACCAATCGCTCATTATCCATTCTCTCCATATGTCCAAACCATTGCAACACCCTCTGCTCAACTCTACCAGCCATCTCCCGAACAACTCCAGTTCTCCTTCGCACTTCATCATTTCGCACCCGATCCATACGCGTCCTCCACACATACTCCTCAGACATCTCATCTCCATTACATTCAAACTTTTCCTCTCTGCTACACCCATATTCCATGTTTCAGCCCCATATAATGCAGTCGGTACCACAACACCCTCATACAGCCTTCTCTTTACATCCATTCTAAGCGAACGACATTTAAACACTTTTTTCATTCCTCCCAGCACCTTTCCTACTTCATTTATTCTAAACTTCACTTCTGCATCTATTCTTCCATCCACAGCAACATGTGACCCTAGATATTTAAAACAATCTACCTCCTCAAGCAACTCACCATTCAAAACTATATTCATCCCCCTACCATCTATCAACCTCGTACACTTCATCACTTTACTCTTATTCTCATTTACTTTCAATTTCCTCCTTTCACACACCCTTCCAAACTCCTCTAATTACAAGTTAAAGTTTAATGCTCAAACTAACAACAAAACATTCAGGACTCATAAGGATAATGTAATGGCAAAAAACAGGTTAAATATATGGTTACCTGCAATAGCCTCTATTAACATGAAATTAGCAAGAGTAAATTTATCTAAGTCAGCCCTGATAAAATGAAAATACACTGGGTAATGCTCAGTTAATGCAAGATAAATTATTAGATACAAACTATTATTAACAATTGGCTGACATAAAACCTTACATTAATCACAAAAACCTTACTAGACCTAAGAATTAACACCTTATGCTACATAGTACAAGAAAAGATGCAATAACACTTATACTCAAATTACACAGCAGTTAGATGGCTGGAGACTTCCTGAGCACTCACAATAATAACAACTGTACAGGGGAGGACAGAGATGTGAGCAAAATGAGGAGTAGATCTAAGTGGCAATAATGCAGAGACTGAGCTCTTTATATAGGGGCCGGCAGAGCTTGATACAACTTGTAAGAAGGATGCGCAAATGAAGCTATAGGGGACAAAGAGTTGACAATCCTGCTCTGAACAACAGAAAGAACGATTTACTCTACTATAACGGTAGAAGGGGGACTGAGGTAGAACACGCTCGTGATCAAACATGCAGCATACTGTACGTTAGAATTACGCAAAGGATGATGAAATCATATGCTATGTAACACCTCCCCAAAAAAAAGAAAATGAAATCTACAAAGGAAATTTCTTATTACTCTAAAACAATCTGTCTAAAGTCTAGATAAGCAATCTGCAATAACATTTTCTTTCCCCTTGATATGTTGTATGTCTAATGAATACTCCTGAAGAAGTAGACTCCATCTTGTCAATCTCTGATTTTTATCTTTAAACTTACTAAGGAATTTCAGTGGGTTATGATCGGTATAAATGACTATGGGGTCAAAACCAGAACACAAATAAAATGAAAAATGCTGTAAACCCAAAATCAAGGCCAAAAGCTCTTTCTCTTTTCTTTTGAGGTGGAGTGAACTTCTTACTGTAATAAGATACAGGGTGTTCAATACCCTGATCATCCTCTTGCAGCAAAACAGCCCCAGCTCCTGTATCACTTGCATCAATAGCCATCTTAAAAGGCTTAGCAAAATTTGGAGTAGCGAGCACTGGCTGACTTAATAGGATAGCTTTAAGTTTGCTGAAAGAGGATTCACAGTTATCGGTCCAGACAAATTTAACTCCCTTTTTCAGTAGGTCTGTAAGTGGTGATACAAGAATTGAAAAGTTAAGAACAAATCTCCTGTAATAACCTACCATTCCCAAAAATTTTTGTAGCTCTTTCCTACTTTTAGGTCTGGGAAGATCACTTATACCCTGAACCTTAGCTCCTGGTGGTACAACATGTCCATCACCAATTACGTACCCAAGGTACTGAACTTTAGCTTGACCAAACACACACTTTGATAAATTAGCTACAAGATTAGCCTGAACCAAACGCTCAAGAAATTTACTGACATGGCATAGGTGATCTTTCCAGTTGTCACTGAAGATTAATACATCATCAATATAAACAACACACCCTGCCAAACCCTCTGTTACAACATTCATGAGCTTCTGAAATGTCGCTGGTGCATTCTTCATACCAAATGGCATTACAGAACATGCAAAAGTCTTTCCTAGTGTTACAAAACATGAGATCTCCCTAGCACGTTCAGTCATACGTACTTGCCAGTATCCCTTTAACAAATCAAACTTACTTATGTACCTAGCCTTTCCAATCTTGTCTATGCAATCTTCCACGCGAGGGAGAGGGTAAGTGTCTGTTTTGGTTATCTGATTAACACGTCTGTAGTCGATGCAAAGCCGCTGTGACCCACCTGGCTTAGGGACTAGAGTGACAGGAGAACTCCACTCGCTCTGACAGGGTTCAATCATCTTGTGGTCCAACAGGTAGCCAAGCTCCTTCTCGATGAGAGGAACTTTCACTGGGTTCACACGGAAAGGAGGCAGTTTAATTGGCTTTGCGTCTCCAACATCGACATCATGCATCAACACAGTGGTTCTTCCTGGAGTAGCACGGAACACTTGCGGGTACTCCTGCAGTAATGCCGAAAGCTCCTGCCTTTCCTCGGGAGGTAGATGAGAAAGCTTAGTCTGGAGATCATTCATGATATCAGGATTCTTCCCCAAACTATCACTCAGGCTCATACTGCATGGGAGAGCTTCACTTGCAGACTCGGGTGGAACAACCACAGTGCAGACTGGATTATTTTCGTCCCGCCTGTGATATAAATTTAGCATGTTGATGTGACATAGTTGCTTGTTCTTTCTACGATCTGGTGTGGCGATGACATAGTTGACATCACTGAGTTTCTTCTCCACGAAATAAAGACCACTAAACTTGGCTTGAAGAGGTTGCCCATGAACCGGTAGCAGAATCAAAACCTGATCTCCTGGCTGAAAGTGGCGTAACCTGGACTTCTTACCATACCAAGTCTTCATCTTCTCCTGAGCAGCTCCTAAATTCTCTCTCGCCAGCTGTAAAGCAGTGGACAGCCGTTCTTTGAACTTCATCACATACTCCAGCAGGTTGACGTCATCTTCCTCCGACAGCCAGCATTCCTTGAGTAACTTAAGGGGTCCTCTTACTTCATGGCCAAACAGTAGTTCAAAGGGTGAGAAGCCCAGTGATTCATTTGGAGATTCTCTTGCAGCAAATACAACGAATGGAAGACCTTTATCCCAGTCTTTCTGATGTTCCAAACAGTATTTCTTGAGCATCGATTTGAGTGTTTGATGATATCTCTCCAACGCTCCTTGAGTCTGGGGATGGTAAGCTGAAGACGTGATCTGGGTGATGCCCAACTCTTTCAGAGACTGCTTGAAAACATTCGACATGAAGTTACTTCCCCGGTCTGACTGCACCTCCTTGGGCAGACCAAACTTTGTGAAGAACCCTAGCATTTCCTTAACCACGTTCTTTGCTGAGATATTTCTAAGTGGAATGGCTTCAGGATAACGAGTATCCATATCAATCAGGGTCAACACATAAGAAAATCCTGAAGAAGTCTTAGGAAGAGGGCCCACAATATCCACCAACACACGGGTGAATGGCACCTCAAAAGGAGGAATGGGAACTAGAGGTGCAACCTTTTCGGTCTGATTACACTTCCCCACAACTTGACAGGTGTGACAAGACTTCCAATACCAGGAAACATCCCTGAAGATACCTGGCCAGTAGAAGTGTTTCAAAATGCGTGCCACAGTATTCCTCACTCCAAGGTGTCCTGCCAAACTGGAATCATGAGCCACTCTAATGATATCCTGCCTACAAACACGAGGGATGACAACTTGATGTACAACCTCCCATTCACAGTCGGCTGATGCTGTTGGGGGTCTCCACTTTCTCATAAGTACTCCTGACTTTATATAATAACAAGTAGAAGCACCAGCTGACTCTTCCTCACTGCAAGCAGAGTTACCTAGACCTTTCAACTCAGGGTCAGCAACCTGCAACTCAACCAACTCTTGACGAGATAAATTATCAACACTACGGGGTACTGCCTCATCTGGTGAGTGGTCCAAATTAGCAAGAAAAGTGTCAGCTAGGATAACATCATCATCATCATTATCCCCTAAGTCACCAGTAACTTTAAACTTAGCCCTAGTGACAGCACATGCAGGGAACACATCAGGGACATCACAATCCTGGGACGCAGCCACTGGCTCACTAGACAATTGAGGAGCTGGACACACTTGACTTCCACCAATATCATTTCCAAGTAAGAAAGTTACACCTGACATTGGGAGTGTCTCAACCAACCCAACCATAACGGAACCATTAACAAAACCAGACTAAATTCACTCTGCACAGAGGGACAGAGAAGCAATTATTCCCTACACCTTGCAAGATTACAGTTTCATCAGAGGAATTAACATTAGAGCCTAGAACACTGGTCAGCATAAGGGATTGGCAAGCACCTGTATCACGATATATTTTAACTGATTTCCTGTCATTACTGTCCAGAGGTCTGACAAAACCATCAGATAGGAAATTAGCACATGAACTCTTGAGAGTGTCACCCACGTTACTGCTCAAAAGAGGAGCTCCATCATGAGAATTTAAGTTACCCCTCAAAGCAGGTTCAGTTAACTCAATTAAAGAATTCTGGGAACTCTCAAGGGTCGACACTAGACCAATTGACTGAATATTTAAAGACTCCTTTTTTGTTCACATCACGCTGTCTCCTGAAACATTTCTCCGTAGTATGACCAAGCTTACTACAATAAGTACATTTACTTTTCTGAAATCTAGAGGTGGAGCTGGTATTTACTTCCTGAGAAACATCATCTTTATTCTCTTTCCTGTTACCTGTACTCTGAGTAGAGGCAACGTACTTACACTCAGCTTTCCTTTTTTCTCTAGAATATCTCTTGTGAGTGAGAACATATTCATCAGCTAAAACTGCAGCATCAGACAAATTATCTATTCTTCTCTCATCAAGATATAGGCTTACATCTTTACTAATACACCTTTTGAAGTCCTCCAACAAAATCATCTGCTTAAATTTACCAAAATCAGAATCCACATTCTTAGAATTTAACCACTCCTCTAACAGATCTTCTTTGATTTTTGCATACTCAACATGGGATTGCTTATCTTGCTTGTAAGTTGTCCTAAATTTTACTCTATAGGCTTCAGGAACAAGCTCATAGGCCTTAAGAATCAAGCTCTTAACTACATCATAATTATCAGATTGATCCTGAGGCAAAGATGCATAAGTTACTTGAGCTTTACCGGTGAGAACAGTTTGAAGGAGTACTGGCTGGTACGTTTTGGGCCAATTAAAACCTGTAGCTACCCTCTCAAACAACTGAAAATACTTTGCTAAATCAGATTCATTAAAAGGAGGGACAAGTTTAACATTTTTAGCCACATCAAAATCATCAGAGCTAGATGATCCAGTTCCACCTTGTTTCATGCGATACTCATGGTCTGCCTGAATCCTAGCAATTTCAATTTGTGCCTCCTGAATACGAGCCTGAGACTCAGCCTCCTTAGCACGTGCCTAAAACTCAGCCTCCTTAGCATTTGCCTGAAATTCAGCCTCCTTAACACGAGCCTCCTGCAGGGCTAGCTATAACTTAGCTAATTCAATCTGCATTTGCTCATTTGGAGGAGTTACATTAAACAAGCTTTCATTAATCATGTCAACAATTTGATCTTTAGAATGATGAGAGCGAACAGCAATTCCCAATTGTTGAGCAACAAGCTTAAGTTCATTCTTTGTTCTGTTTTCTACATCACACACTGTTTGCACATTTGACAAAAATCTTTGGCTTCATCAAGCGTAGTAATAGTAGACATCATAAATAAATCACAGTCGCGAAATATCAAGCAATATCCTTATGATAATATCCTGAATATCCTGATAAGAGGTCGCCAAATTTATGTTACGGAACAGAGAAAGATAATGTACACTTTAAATGAGAATACTAAAAATCACTACTGTCCCGTAAAGTTCCAGGTTCAAAACAAAAGAGTTACGTAAAATTACAAGTTAAAGTTTAATGCTCAAACTAACAACAAAACATTCAGGACTCATAAGGATAATGTAATGGCAAAAAACAGGTTAAATATATAGTTAACTGCAATAGCCTCTATTAACACGAAATTAGCAAGAGTAAATTTATCTAAGTCAGCCCTGATAAAATGAAAATACACTGGGTAATGCTCAGTTAATGAAAGATAAATTATTACAGATACAAACTATTATTAACAATTGGCTGACATAAAACCTTACATTAATCACAAAAACCTTACTAGGCCTAAGAGTTAACACCTTATGCTACACAGTACAAGAAAAGATGCAATAACACTTATACTCAAATTACACAGCAGTTAGATGGCTGGAGACTTCCTGAGCACTCACAATAATAACAACTGTACAGGGGAGGACAGAGATGTGAGCAAAATGAGGAGTAGATCTAAGTGGCAATAATGCAGAGACTGAGCTCATTATATAGGGGCCGGCAGAGCTTGATACAACTTGTAAGAAGGATGAAGCTATAGGGGACAAAGAGTTGACAATCCTGCTCTGAACAACAGAAAGAACGACTTACTCTACTATAACGGTAGAAGGGGGGACTGAGGTAGAACACGCTCGTGATCAAACATGCAGCATACTGTACGTTAGAATTACACAAAGGATGATGAAATCATAGGCTATGTAACAATATATATATATATATATATATATATATATATATATATATATATATACAAAGAAGAATGACCCATGATATAGAAGTATGGCATACAAGTACCATTATCTTTAAATGAAATATTAATAACTCTTACCATTATCTTAATTTTAAACTATTTTTCTTTTTTCTTGCATGTATGCATTTCACTACAATAACCCAAGTACATACTGTATTACAGTTAAATAGTTTACTTTTAATGCATTTATTCAAATATGTATACAACTTGTTTAAAATGTAATATTACTGAATCACTGCAATTTACTATGAATACTATATGTATACAATATTATAATCAATATTATGTACTAATAGATTAGCATATGTCAATGATAATTGCTGTCGGAGGACCTTCAGCGGCGTGGCCGAGCAATGTTATGAGTCCATATTATATTTACAAATCATAATAGATAGATAGATAAATAGACAGATAGACAGCTCTATGCGAGCCTGGGAAAGGGAAATGATCTTGCAAGTTAACTGAGGAAATGCTGATGACAGATTAGGAAGTAGCAATGTCAGGAGATGATGCAGGTAGTGTGTCAGCGAGATAGCAGGGGAACAAAGCCTAGTGACATACACACATACTCACACACAGGTTTCTGGAACTTTCCAACCACAGTGTAACACACGTGACACGACCCCTGTTTCACCAGAATTTAGGAAAGAGAGCTCAGAAGGAGACAGGCCATAGAATCGGTAGGTAGTAGGGAGAAAGGCTTAGCAACTTGGAAGAGAGACAGAGAGAGAGAACGAGACAGGGAGGTAGCTAGCGGGACTCTACTTATACTTCACTCGTGTGTGAGAGACTTTGTTAATATTCCAAGACAAATAAAAAGTCCCATACTATTCTTTACCTCTCCTGTCATTGCATGACAAAAGGGAACCAAGATTTTCTACTTACAAAACTACTCAAGTATAACAACCGCTCGTCCACAAGTTCAATATATATATATATATAACTTCTCTACAAGTAACTACAAAGTCCTTTTTGTGACAAGGGGAGTGAAAGATAAAAATGGTAGATTACTAGTGGAGAAGGGAGAAAAAGTGAGCAGATGGAGAGAACACTTTAAGGAATTGTTGAACATAGAGGATGGAAGTAATGCTAGTATAAGTGGCTGGGGAATGGCTGGGAGGAGGAGGGAGGTGAGAAGACAGGAAGAAATCAGTAGGATAGAAGTAGTGGAAGTAATGAAGAAAGTTACACTGGGGAAAGCCCCAGGAATTGATGGAGTGTGTGGTGAAATGCTGAAGTATGGGGGAAAGATAGTAGTAGAATGGATGTGGAAAATGTTTAGATTGGCCTGGGAGGAAGGTGGAGTCCCGGAGGATTGGAAGTCAGGTATAATTATTCCCTTGTACAAAGGAAAAGGGGAAAAAGAAGTGTGTGTTAATCAGAGGGGAATCTGTCTTCTTAGTATAATAGGAAAAGTGTATGGTAGGATACTTATTCACAGAGTTAGAGAAAGAACAGAGGAATTAGTTGGAGAAGAACAGGGAGGCTTTAGGAAGGGAAGAGGTTGTGTAGATCAGATATTCATTCTCAGATCTTTAGTGGAAAGGTTTCTAGAGAAGGGAAAGAAATTGTATGCCGCTTTCATGGATTTGGAGAAAGCATATGACATGGTGGATAGACAAGGATTGTGGAAAGTATTAAGAATATATGGAGTAGATGGGAAGTTGTTGAATGCTGTGAAGAGTATGTATGATGATGCTAAGGCTGCAGTGCATGTGGATGGTGAACTGAGTGAATTTTTCTCTTTGAAGGTTGGGTTGAAACAGGGATGTGTCATGTCTCCATGGTTGTTCAATCTCTACATGGATGGGGTAACAAAAGAAGTACAAGGTAGGGTAGTGGATGTTGGAGTGGCCGTGGTGAGAGAGGGTAGTGTCTGGAAACTCCCTGTACTGTTGTTTGCAGATGATACTGTGTTGTTGAGTGAAGACGAAGGAGAGCTGCAAGGCTTGGTGGATGAGTTTGGGAGAGTGTGTAAGAAACGGAAACTAAAGGTGAATGTAGGGAAGAGTAAAGTGATGGTCTTTAAGAGAGGTGAAGTCAGTGAATGTACAGCGAGGTTGGATGGTGAGGAATTGGAAAATGTGAGTAAGTTTAAGTACTTGGGTAGTGTGATGAGTAAGGATGGAGGTTTGGAGGGTGAAGTGCTTGAAAGGGTACAGCAGGGAAGAAAGGTTGCTGGTTCCTTGAAAGCAGTGAAAAGAAACAGGGAAGTGAGCATGGAAGTGAAAAAGTTTCTACATGACAGTATTGTGACACTAACTCTAACGTATGGAAGTGAAGCTTGGACGTTGTTGGAAGGACACAAGTCAAGAGTGAGAGCAGTGGAAATGAGTTATTTAAGAGGAGCCTGTGGAGTCACATGGAGAGACAGGCTGACAAATGAGAATATAAAGGACCGTTGTGGTGTGGATGTGGATGTGATAGGAAACGTTCGGAGGAATACGCTGAGGTGGTTTGGCCATGTGGAGAGGATGGAGGGTGAAAGACTGACGAAGAGAGTGTATGTGAGTGAGGTGGAGGGGAGAAGAGGGAGGGGGAGGCCGTGGATGAGATGGAGGGATGGGGTGGAGAGGAATATGAGAGAGGGAGGCGTGAGTTGGGAGCGGGGCAGTGAAATGGCGGGGAACAGGGAGACGGAGGCGATTTGTTTGTGGCCACCCCAAACGGGATTGAGGCGTCTGGCAATAGATAGATAGATAGATAGATGTTTTGACCTGTTTGGCTGTTATCCTGGGGCTGCCTGCTACACAGCAAAACATGCTTCAACATGAGAGGCTTGAGAGCATTGCACAACTCATGAGCTGGCAAAGATCAGTCCACACTGCACAATAGTAGCAGAAGGAATCATAATTGTTACTCTCCTTTCTTTGGTCATTATATACTTGCATTTCTCAGTCTCTAAATAATTATTATTGATAATTCTGTTGCATTATCTTAAAAGTAATAATAGCTTTTGGTATCCACATATCTAAGCCTATAAAATACAGTTATTTTAAACAGAAAGCAATATTTACAGTATATATCTATAGAATTATTGATATTTGGTAATGATATGAGACATCATTTAAGTTAACTCCAGTAATGATTACTGTTATATAACAAATTTACCACACTCCTTAATAAAACTAAAAACCAATATCTATCAAAAAAAAATTTACTCTTAATTTAAAAACTTTCAAAATTAGAGACAGGTAGTGCTGGCTGTAAAGTTTGTAGTCACCAGATGAAAACTAAGGATATTTGCCTTCAATTCATGCTACATACTATTAGGATTTTTTTAACCCAATCTTAAGCACAGGTGTCATGTTTACATTCATTTTGTAGAAAAGAGTGACCAAGGTATTAATATCAATGAGGAAAAATTTCTTGTTTATTTCATCCATCCATCCATCCATCATCCAATCCTACATTGCCCCATGAGAAGCTTAGGTGCCCGGGGCTAGGCAGTTGGTCCCGACATTTAAGATGAGAGTGACCAGCCTCACTCATCCCTGAGTGACATTACATGAGCGATCAACCCCAATCATCCCTTGGATATAAACCTCCACCGGCTCAATCCGATTGGAGCGCAATAATTACCCACTAAACCACCAGGCGCCAAAATTTGGTTATATGGTTACCACCCAGCGTAGTAAATGGTTTCCTGGTGTACAGGAAACCATTTGGCTTGTCACTCAGTGTAGAGTCACCCACAGGCAGAAGGAAGAGTAAAGAATGAAGGAAAGAAAGACAGAAGAGGGAGTGTAAAGTTACCCGTTGGCAGAAGGACGAGGAAAGAATGAAGGAAAGGAAGACAGAAGAGGATGGAAGGAAAGAAGGATGGAGGAGAGGAAAGGGCAGACACCCGACAGCAGCACTACATAAGGTAAGCGGATGGTCAGCGCCCCCACTTGAGATCAGAAATATGCCTCGCACAGCTGGTTGTGGTAAAAAAAAAAATAAATAAATAAATAAAAAAAACAGTAAAGTGGGTAAAATAGTGAGTTTTTTTCAAGTGGGTTTTACTGATAAAACCCGGGTGGGTAAAACCGGGTTACCCACTTTGGTGCCAACCCTGTTGTAAATGATTCTCTAAGTTTATGAGTGCGTTAGCGAGAGAGAGAGAGAGAGAGAGAGAGAGAGAGAGAGAGAGAGAGAGAGAGAGGCGTGGCAATTTCTCAAAGGCGTCCGTGAAGGCTAAGATCACCTGAATTATGAGACAAGGCGGGTGGGGGTGAGGGGGTGGGAGTGGGTGGGGGAATGGGTGAGGGTGAGGGAGTGGGTGGGTGAGGGAGGGATGGGATGGGAGGGATGAGGGGTAAGGGAGTGGGTGGGTGAGGTGGGGTGAGGGGTGGGTGAATGCCTGAGTGAGGTGGGGTCAGAATGGGGCTGTGGGTGGGGAAGTGGATGGGGGTGGGGGAGTGGATGGGGTGGGGGGAGTGGATGGGGTGGGGGAGTGGGTAGGGAGAGTGGGTGAGGGTGAGGGATGAAGGTGAGGTGGGCAGAAGTGATATATAAGGCACAATACCCACCTGAATGACAGCTTTTAAAATTTGCTTATGCTCTTCCTCCCTCCCTTTGCTCTCTCTGTCTCTGTCTGTCTGTCTGTCTGTCTGTCTGTCTGTCTCTCTCTCTCTCTCTCTCTCTCTCTCTCTCTCTCTCTCTCTCTCTCTCTCTCTCCTTCACATTCATAAACCCAATTCCTTTCTTATTACTCATAGAAATTCCTTCAGGCCTTATCATTTCCATAAACTCATATTCTTGCCTCATTACTTTCATTTCCTTCTCTCATTTTCTTTTCATTTCCTTTCATGATACATTTCTTTCATCTGTCTTTTTCTACCCTTGCCTTCCTTCCTCATACATATCCTTACCATCTTCTTGCTTATTTTTTCCTCATTAATCTTTCCACTTTTCACCTCAGTTACCCTTGCTTCCATTCTCTCTCTCTCTCTCTCTCTCTCTCTCTCTCTCTCTCCCTCCCTCCATTTCTTCTATATATTTATCCTTGTGCCTTTCCTATGGCTCCCTATTCAAAATTTCTCAAAAATACTGTCTCTACTTTCCACTTATTCCCCATTTTCTCTCTCTCTCTCCCTCTCTCTCTCTCTCTCTGGTCATTTTTTTCCTTCCTCTTCTATATAATTCTCTTCCCACTTTGGCTAACTCTTCTCAAACTTCAAACAAATACATTCTTTTTAAGTCTGTCTCCTTGGTCTCTCTCTTATTTTCTTTGTCTTCTATCAGTCTTTATTTTCTGTTCCCACTTATTTCCTCTCTCTATTCTAACTTTGATCTTTCCTTGTTAATTTTATTCCATCTCCTCATTTACTCATCAAAATACCTTCTCCCGTTCCCATTCATTTTATTTTCCAGCTCAATCTTCTCATGTCTGTCTGCTTCATCCTTCCTCGGTTTTTCTCTTCCTTTCAGTCATTTTTTTTTTTTTTTTTGCTTATTTCTGCTTTTCACAGCATCTTTTTCTCCCCCTAAAATTATGCTTTCCTTCCTTATCGTGTGCTTTCCATTGTTTTCCTCCTCCTCCTCATCATCATCCGGACCTCCTTTCCCTGCCAAGGGCAGGGTGAGGAGTAGCAATGTCCAGATAGCCCAAATTTGCCATATCCAACGGGCCACGCTTCCATTCACTCATCATTCAAGCCCCTGGAATCCTGGCTTTATCGATTACGCCAAAAAACATTCACCATATTCTGTAGCTTCACATAAACGTATCCGATTGATTCAATCCGGACGCTGCCACGTTAAGAAGGGGTGCCAAATCCCTGATTATGCACGTCTGATCTATCTTTTCATAATCTGTTTCTTTCCCTACCAGCTGGTAGAGTTGAGCAGAGGGTGTTGCAATGGTTTGGGCATATGGAGAGAATGGATAATGAGCGATTGGTTAAAAAGATAACTAGATCTGATGTGAGAGGTGTAAGGCTGAGAGGAAGACCACGAATAGGACGGATGGACAGTGTGAAGAGAGCGCTGGATGCAAGAGGGATGTCTGTTGAGCAAGGAAGAGTGGCTGTGCATGACAGAAATAAATGGAGAGAAATTGTGAATGAATATATGATGACGCAGCCCTGAGGGGATATTCTCCCGCATTTGGTCTGATCAGCTAGTCAGGTCAGGTGCGAGTAAAGGGATGGGTTTATTATAATGTGGCAGGGTAAACCAGTTCTGCCGTCGGGCCCTGCTGTGGATGTCACTGATTGCATTGTGCAGTTGACCCTTGTGCAGTGTGGTGCGGTGAGGATCTGTCCGTTCTCCCCTTTGGGGCTAAGATGCGAATGAATGTGTTTGAATGGATGAGTAAATGGAGAGTGAGTCGTCCTGTCTCGGCTACCTCCCTTTCCTTGGGGGAAGCAGCCTAGGTATATAGATAGATAGATAGATAGATAGTTTCTTTCCCTAATGCAGTCTCTTCTTCCTTCCATCCTCTACTAATGCCCAGTCTACTTCCCCCGCCCCCTCACCTACTCTCTCTCTCTCTCTCTCTCTCTCGTTCAAATACATTATTCATTCTTCCATCGATTTCCTTCTACTTTCTCTCTCTCCCTCTCCCTTTCTCTCGCTCCCTCCCTCTCTCCCCCTTTTTCTCCCTACTTCCCGTTCTCTCCAATTCCCCTTCCATCATGCTGCCACCACAATCAATGTTCATTTCACTCGTCGCTGGACATTTTTCCTCGGATTTCGTCTGATTTTCCCGGATTTTATGAGTCAGGAAACGGATTAACACTGATGATGCCTCCCCCCCCCTCTCTCTCTCTCTCTCTCTCTCTCCCTCATTCATGACGCCATTGTCATAAAATCCACCTAAACTTCGACATTTTTTTTCACCTTCGAGTTGTCAGTAAATACAAAAGTTTACCCTAAAGAGCCTGTAATGACGGCACGTTTTCTATGTCTTATGCTGTTGTTTATTAAGGTTGGCTATTAAGTGATCATTGATTGATTGCTTGATTGAGTGCTTGATTGAGAGAGAGAGAGAGAGAGAGAGAGAGAGAGAGAGAGGGTTGCTTTCTCTCCAACTCTTCCACCTTCTCACTCACATACTGTACCTCTCCTCTCCATCCCTCCATCTCATCCTCGGTCTCCCCCTTCTCTACCCACCGTCCATCTACGACACACACACACACACACACCTAGTCAGTCTCTCACCATTTTCTCCACCCGGCCATGCTATCTCAAGGTACAGTTACGTGCAAAAGTTCGTAGGCAGTCCTCAACCAACACCTGCTTCCTGCCTTCCATATTTCTCATTCCTTCCCAAAGACAGAATATCCTTGCTTCTCTTACTCGTTTGTTGTGTTTCATATTACTGTCACATAAAAATAGAGAAATGTGAGCTAACTCTCTCATGGCTCTTCTCTCTTATAAAGTAAATTCACATCATTGTACCTTCCTTCACCCCTTAAGGTGGTGTAGTTGGCTCATTATAAAACCAACTATTATATATTTTGTTATGGTGAAACTACTAATAACTCTAAATATAAACGCCTGACTCTAACGTGCGGAAGTGAAGCGTGGATCCTGTTGGAAGGACACAAGTCGAGAGCGAGGGCAATGGAAATGAGTTGTTTGAGATGAGCATGTGAAGTTACGTGGAAAGACTGACAAATGAGGTAATGAAGCATTGTGGTGTTGAGGTGGAAGTGAGTGTTAAAAATATTCGGGGATGGTTTGGTCATGTGAAGAGGATGGAGAACGAGAGACTGACTAGAAGAGTTTATGTGAGTGAGTCGAAGAAGGACGAGGAGACTAGGGATGAGATGGAGGGATGAAGAGATGTATGAGGGGGGGGTGAGTTGGGGGAAGGGCAGCTGAGTGGCAGAGGTCAGGGTGACGTTGAGACGATTTGTCTGTGGCCACCCCTTACAGGATTAAGGCGTCTGGCAAATGACAGAAAGATAGATAGACAGACAGATGGACAGACAGATAGACAGACAGACAGATAGATAGACAGACAGGCAGACAGACAGACAGAGACAGACAGACAGACAGAGACAGACAGACAGACAAACAGAGACAGACAGACAGACAGACAGAGATTGACAGATAGACAAATGACTGGACAGATAGACGATTGCAAGAGAAAATAATACGATATCCACAGTAACATAATAGACTGGCAGTAGCGATGGTAAAAAAAAAAAAATCTTGAAATAACAACAGTCGAAATTTCATGGGAGAACGAACAACACAGTGTAGAGGTAACGGGAAAGACAATTTATATGCACCGAAGCCAGCGTATAGGCCAACAGAATTAAGGTACGTATAACAGAGGATGGCACAAAGTTAAAGGAGAGGCCAAGAGGGAGGCAAGATGCACCTTATTCAAAGTTGGTGAGCAAACTTTGTTAAACTGCCCCACTCCACTCCAAGTCGGGGAGGCTGGAGACGTGTGCGACTTGGAAATTTATCTTTATTCCTTATAACGTATTTACTGTACATCTCTTATGTACAATTACTTAAAATTCCTTATTACATCTTTATATAGATATACACGATTTATATTTGCTCTGAGAACTGCGTAAGTTAATTATCCAGTATAAAATAAAGGTTATAGGCTGACTGACTCTGCATCTACTACAGTTTCATTAATTTCAGTTAAAAGTAAAACTGGGTACCTGACTGTACTGCTCCATATTTTTTAACATACCTAGAAGGGGTATCCGGCGTTGCCAGGGCTAAAAACTATGACCGTGTATATCGACACTGCCTAGACACCTCCGCCCTCCCTGTGGAAGAGGGTCCCAGGGGGTCCCATCTCACCCACTGAACTTACGTTCCTCCCTAGACCCATTTCCCCAGCGATGTCATTCCCATAGATCTATCCCTACCATGAATCAAAGCCCCATAGATCCCCATAGACCTGTTTTCCCACTACACACCTACTCTTCCTACCTTTTACACTCACCTACCCTGCCCTCCCACCCACCCATCCTGCTCACCCACTCACCCATTCTGTCCACCCACTCACCCACTTATGCTGCCCCACCACACCCACCCACTTTACCTATCCAGCCCACCTGCCTCGTTCCCCCGTCCACCCAGCCACTTTGCCCACCCACCCAAATCATCATAGCTAATACTGATATGGCTGTAGGTGAAGTTAAGTACTCTGCGGTACCTGGCCACTTTACTGATGATTAGTTCTAATTTTGGCCGCCAGGGATGCCACTTTTGGCACTCTACGCCACATCAATAAGTGCCCCGTAAACTACTATCCTTGTCAGATCCCTTAGAACCCTCTAGGTGGTTCTCCCTTACCTCTCATACCGAACAGACACACCTTTAATTACAGAGATACGATAAACAATGTTCTACTGGTTTATATATATACTGGAATCTATACAAAGAAGGAACCCAAGGCCAGAAGCCCACATTTTTCTTATGCAACATGGGTAGTGAGATGGTGCAAATATCCACACAGACCCTTATTAAGCCCGACAAAAATTATTACATGATCAAAATTACAAATATTTTTAATTAAAACGCAAAGAAAATAACGCTGTGGTGTGGATGTGGATGTGGATGTGATAGGAATTAAGGCGTCTGGCAATAGATAGATAGACAGACAATAGCGACTTTTGTTCTTTATTGCATATATTTCAGAACTATTTCCTTAACCATAGCCTTCGTCGTACTCTCTTCTGGGATGAAAGACACGTCCAGTCGTAAAATTCACCGTCGTAAGATCCAACAAAAATAAATCGCCATGGAAGAGGTGTTAAGGAGCTTCTATTGGAGTCTATTGTAGCCTCTTCACAAAAGCCTTCATCGTAGTCTCTCTGGGATGCAAAATACGTGAAATCCATCAATTCTCATGATACAAAATAAATTGCTGAAGAGATGTTAGGGTGCTTCTATCGTAGTCTGTTCTAGCCTCAACCACAGCCTTCATCACAGTTCCTCCCAGGATGGAAGATACGTCCAATCATATAATTCACCGTCGTAAGATCCAACAAGAATAAACCGCTTAGGAAGATGCGTCTGGGAGCTTCTACTGGAGTCTATTGTAGCCTCGTCACCATAGCCTTCATCACAGTCTCTCCTGTGATGCAAGATACGTCCACAGTCGTAAAATACACCGTTCCAAAATCCAAAGTATTAAAAATTTCAACTTCCAAGCGTTCGTATATTTTCCCAGCAATACTGGGCTGGGATGTTCAAAAGATCGTTGCGAGTCGCCGCTATGATTATCGTAACTCGCTCATAGCGGCCATCTTTGCTCGTGAGCTACGACAACCGCTAAGGTGTATCTTCTAAAGCTCGCGACAACGCTCGTAACTCACGATGATGCGATCGTAAAATCCGTTCCGTTCCGTTCCTATTGTTCATAATGCAACCCAGCTGACTGTCGCTGGGCCAATCAGAAGAGAGATTTCATAAACCTTGAAAGATTGTGAGCCAGTCATGATGCAGTTTCAAAATGTAAACAAATACACTTATCCAAGGACGTCATTACATCACTCAAATAACTACGATATTCATCCCAAGACATATGAGACATGCCAAGTGACGAGCCCCCCACCAAACGAATTCGTCGAGCAAATTTAACAGATGAGGAGATGGTGGCGCTAATACAGGGTTGGCTCTAAAATACCCGCCGCTGGACCACCCACCTTGCCACCCCCCACCTCACCACCGGACCGCTACCACACCACCACCCCAGGAGGACACAACAGTGGGGCTAGTGACCCAGGTCAAGAGGGTCACCGGGACACTACTGTCCTGAGTCCCTTTTCCCCGCAACTACCCCAACACCAGGTGACCGGAAAAAGGCAACGACCTTGCGGGCGGGACAGCCATCGCCAGAATTGGGGTGGGACTGAACAAGATTCAATCCCAGGTAACACCGTGTCGACGGCTATTGTTACCACCTCAAGGGCAGGAGGCCCAAGGCTACGGCCAGAAGTGTGCATCAGGGTAAGGGGACCCTTGGCTACGGCCTTAGTGTACACCGGAGAGGGCGTTGCCTCTGTGCATCCCTCTCCCACTGTTCTATCCTACGGGAGCAACACCGCGCCGACGGCCACTGTACGCCCTTCAGTTGCTTCTCTGAGGGAAGATCAGCTCCCGGCTGCGGCCAAAGTACGTACCAGGGTAGAGAGGCCCTTGGCTACGGCCTCAGTACGTACCGGAGAGGGCGCGGCCTCTGTGCACGCCTCTCCCGCTTTTCCCTACTACGGGAGCAACACCGCACTGACGGCCACTGTACATGGCGGGGAAGGAACGGCCACTGTACGCCCTTCAGTTGCACCTCGTACGACAGGTAGGCTTACGGCCATAGCTGCAGTACGTACCAGGGTAAGGCGACCTGAGGCTCCGGCTTCAGTGCGTACCAGAGAGGACACGGACTCCATGTATCCTTCTCCTCCCTTTTCCCCCTGTGGGAGCCCTTCTTCACCATCCGGGAGTGTTGCCCCGGAGGTGTCGCCAGAGTGGTGGCAAGGCCCGATACCGGACCTACCTCCTACGCCTGGGAAATCTCTGTTCCTGCCAGACACCAGACGGGGACGGTGCCGCAGCCCAACCCTGTCGGCGCCTCTCCCTATAGGCGACCGCAGTCCCAGGACCCCCAGGCCCGACCAGCAGACTCCAGACGAGGGCAACTCAGGCTCCCTCACCCCACGGAGCCAGAGGCGACAGGCCCACCTCCTCCGGCTGTTTGGCCCCAGTCCCGAGGGCAACCTCTCAGGTCGAGGCCCCCAGACAGGAGGGCCTCCCTGCACCCCATCAACGAGGCTCCAGTACGAGGGCCTCCTCTCAGGTCGAGGCCCCCAGACAGGAGGGCCTCCCTGCACCTCACCGACGACCAGGACCCGGGCAGTGACTCCCCTGCGGGCAGTGTATTGCCCTTTGCGGGCAGGGTCTCCCTAGGGCCCTCTCCTCACGCCCGTACTACAGAGTGAGCTCTACCCAGGAAACACGGGTAAATAGTGACGCCCCTTGTACCGAGAACAAACCAGGGGAAATAACAGTGAACAGTGACCGAGTGAAGACCAGTGTAAAGCCTGTGACAGTTACTATTAGTCTATAAGAATCCGATACCCGGCAGAACAGAAAATAACTTAAACCCTCAGTAAGAGAACTTACAGTAATTGTGTGAGTCCCCAAATAAAAGAACTTTCAGTAACTGTGAACGGAGACTAGGGTGCACGGGTGAGTCAAAAGTCTGTGTTCTTACCTAATTGTATCTTCACAGGAATGAGTCAAGCTCGTATTGTCCCGTGTCTTAGACCATATTTATCGTGCATATCCTTAAATTTGTGAATTGTTTTGGCACACACTATTTCATTCGGTAGTGCATTCCATTGATCAATTGCTCTGTTTGGGAAACTGAATTTCCTGACGTCTTTATCACCTCTCATCTTATGCAGTTTTTTGCAGTGTCCTCTTGCTGATGCTTCTCCATATGTTAAGTAATCATTTATGTCTATTTTCTCCTCTCCTGATATGCACTTATATAGCATTATCATGTCACCTCTTTTCCTTCTCTCCTGTAGTGTTGGTAGATTCAGTTTATTTAGTCATTCTTCGTAGCTTAGGTCCCTTAAAGCATATCAGTGTGTTCTTATACTTACAAATGTGTAGTGCTGCACCAGAGGACGGCGACTTACCTGCAAAAAAATATAAAACAACAATGAGATATAATTTTTTAGTATATATTTGCCAGGAATTATAATAGATAAGTCTTGCAACACCCACACCCACACCCACCCACCCACCCACCCACCCACACACACACACACACACACACACACACACACACACAATGAAGATAACTACATAACATACCGGTATCGAATCCAATTAACCTTTCCATTTAATAAGCAAATAGATCTACACAAAGACTCTCAGTTATTTAATTCTCCGTATGAATGAGAGACTGACTGGGAGAGTGTAAGTTAGGAGGCTGCAAGGGGAGATGGAGGAAGAGGAGAAGACCAAGGATGAGATAAAGAGGAAGAGGATGAGGTGAAGGCCAAGGATGAGAGGGAAAGGAAAGAGAGACCAAGGAAGAGACTGAGAGGGAGAGAAGGAGAGAAAGACCAAGGATGGGATGGAGGGGGTGAGAAGGAGCCGGTGAGATGGAGAGGGAGACCAAGGATGGGATAGAGGGATGGAGTGGAGAGGTATATAAGAGAGGGATGGGGAGTTGGAGGGAGGGAAGCCAAATAGCAGAGGACAAAGCAATATGGGGATTTGCTTGTGGCCACCCCTTATGGGATTAAGGCGTCTGGCAATAGATAGATGGATGGATTAAGGCGTCTGGCAATAGATAGATAGATGGATTAAGGCGTCTGGCAATAGATAGATGGATGGATTAAGGCGTCTGGCAATAGACAGATGGATGGATTAAGGCGTCTGGCAATAGATAGATGGATTAAGGCGTCTGGCAATAGATAGATGGATGGATTAAGGCGTCTGGCAATAGATAGATGGATGGATTAAGGCGTCTGGCAATAGATAGATGGATTAAGGCGTCTGGCAATAGACAGATGGATGGATTAAGGCGTCTGGCAATAGACAGATGGATGGATTAAGGCGTCTGGCAATAGATAGATGGATTAAGGCGTCTGGCAACAGATAGATAGGCAGATAGATATAAGCCAGGTCAGAGTGAAATCATGTTAACCTCTTTAAGGAAGCTCCCTAACACCTTTTCCTCAGTGACTTATTTTGCTTATTACACCTTGCTTTCCTTCTCAGTGTCACATACATCCTTCTAATATCACTACGATGTGCACAGATAACGTACAAAAAGATATTTAAGCAGCCGCATCCAAAATTAATTCGCTAAGGAAAAGGTGCTAGGGAAATTACCCGACGGGATGCGGGAATTGGAACTCGGTTGACTGATTGATTGACTGACTGATTGATTGACTGACTGATTGACTGACTGATTGATTGACTGACTGATTGACTGACTGACTGACTGATTGATTGACTGACTGATTGACTGACTGATTGATTGACTGACTGATTGATTGACTGACTGATTGACTGACTGATTGATTGATTGACTGACTGACTGACTGACTGATTGACTGATTGACTGACTGACTGATTGATTGATTGGAATGACTGATTGATTGATTGATTGACTGATTGATTGATTATATCTGGTAGGATGTGTGGTTACATTTGTACAATATTAATAGCAAATATTTTCACACCAAGGCCTTTTGATAGATCATTTCATCTTTAAGGAACGTGTTATGAATTCTGATAAACTAGAATACCTGCTTAATAACCTAATAAGAGAGATTAAAAGACTGAATGATGATGATGATGATGATGATGATGAAATACCCGGAAAATAATCTAGTACTGAGGGAGCTTCCTAAAAAATAATACAATCATTTACACTCTTCCATTTTATCATAATTACATGAATTGTAAAACAACAACAAATCCTTGCATGAATTTGGACACTAAATCACAGAATAACTTACTCTCTCCCTCCCCCTCCCTTCCACCCTCTCTCTATTTACCAACTTATCTATCTACCTGTCTATCTATCTGCCTCTCTATCTATCTATCTATGTATCTATCTTTCAGTGTTTAAAGTAAATTTACACAATACATATTTAATAATATATCACTGACGACATTGCAACTAACACCGTCTTCCCTAATACAAATAAATTACTACTATAACAACGAATTTTATCATCCTATACCCTTTTTACTCTAACCTGGCCTAAAATTGCCATCTCTCCATTTTGAATACTGAGTCCTAACAGTAGACTGACACTAGGATATGATGCTAGTAGCGAAGAAGTGCTATGGAAAGAATGTAGAGCCACAGCATTGTCTAATAACCCGCAAAAGGACGAAAATCTGGGCCAAGTTAAGGTAAAAGGACTGTAGTATGGTGGATATGACAGGCTCGATCATCAGATATACGTGTAAGATATATCTATCTATAGCTCGACGCCCTAATCCCGCAAAGAGTGGCCGCAGACAAAACGCCTCCAAGTCGCTCAGTCACCCACCATTTGACGGCCCTCTCCCCAACTCACTGCCCCCTCCCTCATATATGATACATGTTATGATAATTTACGAAAAACAGAAAATCTTGTGGAAAAATATTATTATATTATCCTTTGACCGTAATTACCATCGCTTCTCAAAAATGAAAACGATAATGGAACACGAAAGCCAAGACCACCATCAGGGTTGGCCAAATTAGTGCTGATTGATTCAGTAATTAGGAGAAAGCTTAATGACTGGGGGTATAATTAGAGTGTTGAGGTGAGGTCTGGTGAGTTGGCTGGGAGATGATGGAGATGAGGGTGATGGAGAGATGGAGTGAGGGGAGAGGGAGGAAGAGGGGGTGATGGAAAGACGAGATGGAATGTGAGGAGGGATAGAGGGGGAGGAAGAGGGGGTGATGGAGAGACGAGATGGAGTGAGGGAAGAGGGATGGAGAGGGAGGAAGAGGGGGTGATGGTGAGACGAGATGGAATGTGAGGAGGGATAGAGGGGGAGGAAGAGGGGGTGATGGAGAGACGAGATGGAATGTGAGGAGGGATAGAGGGGGAGGAAGAGGAGGTGATGGTGAGACGAGATGGAATGTGAGGAGGGATAGAGGGGGAGGAAGAGGGGGTGATGGAGAGACGAGATGGAATGTGAGGAGGGATAGAGGGGGAGGACGAGGGGGTGATGGTGAGACGAGATGGAATGTGAGGAGGGATAGAGGGGGAGGAAGAGGGGGTGATGGAGAGACGAGATGGAATGTGAGGAGGGATAGAGGGGGAGGAAGAGGGGGTGATGGTGAGACGAGATGGAATGAGAGGAGAGGGATGGAGGGGAGGAAGAGGGGGTGATGGTGAGACGAGATGGAATGAGAGGAGAGGGGTGGAGGGGAGGAAGAGGGGGTGATGGAGAGGCGAGATGGAATGAGGGGAGATGGGTGGAGGAGGAGGAAGAGGGGGGTCATGGAGAGACGAGATGGAGTGAAGAGAGAGGGGTGAAGAGGGAGGAAGATGGGGTTATGGAGGGACGAGATGGAATGAGGGGAGAGGGGTGGAGGGGGAGGAAGAGAGGAAGACTATATTCTGCCATTGTTGTTGGCATGTAGGACCTCATTACCATTACCCCATCCCTCAACACAGTCCATTTACAAACTTAATCTAACTTAAGGACTCGACACTATTACCCTCCCTCTCGAAATCATCCATTGAAAAATACTAATATTTACCAATTTATACATTCCAATCGATCATTATTTTTTTCCTTATTTTTTTGTGTTATACCTTGATCTCCACTCAATATTCCTCCCCATTAACCTTCCTCTTGATTCCTCCCCATTAACCTTCCTCTTGATTCCTCCCCATTAACCTTCCTCTTGATTCCTCCCCATTAACCTTCCTCTTGATTCCTCCCCATTAACCTTCCTCTTGATTCCTCCCCATTAACCTTCCTCTTGATTCCTCCCCATTAACCTTCCTCTTGATTCCTCCCCATTAACCTTCTTCTTGATTCCTCCCCATTAACCTTCCTCTTGATTCCTCCCCATTAACCTTCCTCTTGATTCCTCCCCATTAACCTTCCTCTTGATTCCTCCCCATTAACCTTCCTCTTGATTCCTCCCCATTAACCTTCTTCTTGATTCCTCCCCATTAACCTTCCTCTTGATTCCTCCCCATTAACCTTCCTCTTGATTCCTCCCCATTAACCTTCCTCTTGATTCCTCCCCATTAACCTTCCTCTTGATTCCTCCTCATTAACCTTCCTCTTGATTCCTCCCCATTAACTTTCCTCTTGATATTAACCATTAACCTTCCTCTTGATATTAACCATTAACCTTCCTCATGATATTAACCATTAACCTCTCTTATCCCCAGCCAATGACCTGCTCTTCCATTCTCTCTCTTCTGACGCAACCCATTATAATTCACCCCTTGTCAGTTCAATATCTTCCCATTAGCCATTCTCTTTATGATAATTATTGACCTCCTTCCTTCCCTATGACCTCCTCCAGTAGATGTGCCCATTAACATTCTCTCACTCACTCTCTCTCCACTCTTTTTCCTCTCTTCTGTTTTATCTTCATTCCTCCTGCTTTTTTTTTTGTAATACTCTCTCTCTCTCTCTCTCTCTCTCTCTCTCTCTCTCTCTCTCTCTCTCTCCTTCCTTTAATTTTACGCCTCCTTTCTCTTCCTTTCTTCTGCTTCTCCTCTCCCCTCTTCCTTCCTTCCCATCTTCCCTTCTTTCCCTCTCTCTTGATCTCTCTTTCCTTTCTCCTCTCATTCTGTTTCTTTTTCTTTTTTCCTTTTTTCCCTTTCTTTCCTTCCGCTTCCTTCATTCATTCTCTCTCATCTTCCTCCTTCCCTCACATCTTTCCTTCCCTTCCTTCTATCTCTCCTTCCTTCTTTCTTCCATTTTTTTTTTTATGCGAGGAAGAAGGAACCAAAGGTCATGAGCCGCAATAACAGTTCCCTCCAAGAGAAACACAAAATACAAGAGAGAGCCAGATTCAAGATCCTCTTCTTTCATTCCTTCTCTTTCTCAATCCACCACTCCTTCTCCCCCTTCATCCTTTTCTATTCATTATTTCCATCTGATTCTCTCTCTCTCTCTCTCTCTCTCCCCCTCCCCAAAACGAACTCCCCCCACTCCTTCGCCACCCCTACCCTAAAAAGCAATGAAGCTCCCTCATCACACCCTATTCATGCCCTTTCCCTTTCATCTTCCCACACCTACTCTCTCTCTCTCGTCAATGCCCTAGCACCGCAATGCCTTTCTACATTTTAATCCTCTCTCCATTTCTCAATCCTTCAATATTTTCTCACCCATCTCTTCCTTCCCTCGTCTGCCCTCACACACACACACACACACACACATATGCACACTCCTCGACATATATCTGGTTACACACACACACACTCCGACATGTATCCTGTTACACACACACACACACACACACACACACACACACACACACACGTCACAGCCTTATCCTCACTGCAAAGATTTGCACTGTCAGGGACTCAGTAATGATCTCATATATAATTTTGTATTCTTTTCACTGGACTAAGCTTGTGTGTGTGTGTGTGTGTGTGTGTGTGTGTGTGTGTGTGAAGGAGGGTAAATTACAAACAAGCAGGAAATAAACACGAACAGAGGAAGGATCGTGAAAATTAATTAGTGAGGAAGAAGCAGGAAAACAAGAAATAGGGAAGAAAGGATGAAAGAGAAAATTAGGATGGGAAAGAAGAAAGCAAAAAGGAGAGAGAGAGAGAGAGAGAGAGAGAGAGAGAGAGAGAGAGAGGTTATTTTGTGAGATAGTGTACAAAAGTAAGCTTCAAGTTTGTTCTTCAGTTAAGATTAAAGTGAGTACACTAGGAGAGAGAGAGAGAGAGAGAGAGAGAGAGAGATAAACTTAGATATTCCACTCTCCTTCACTCCCCTCACAAAGGATTTATTTCCCCTCTCTCACTCTCCTATCTGTCTCCTTCCTGTCTCCTCCCCCTCTCTGTCTGTTTCTCTCTCTCTCTCTCTCTCTCTCTCTCTCTCTCTCACACACACACACACACACACCTTCAATTTGTTACTTCCAGATGTTCACATTCCTTCGTAATTTATAACACTATAATCCTAATTTATTCTCTCTCTCTCTCTCTCTCTCTCTCTTTCATACAACCAGCCTGCTATACAACCATTATTTACATTATACGTGAATTAAAGATAATATTCATAATTTCCCTACAATGATGAGATTTCTGTTTTATTAAAAGGAATCACAGCGAAATTCTTAGGCTTTACTATAATTATTATTATTATTATTATTATTCTGGTAGGTGGTACCGGCCATCATCCACTCACTTGATGTAGTGCTGCCTACTCCTTCCTTAGCCTTTATCATTCTTTTTCTGTGCCTGCCCTCCTCTCTTCCTATTTCTCCCATCTTTCCTGTCACTTCTTATTGCTTTTCTTTCCTTTACAGGTGGCTTTACATTGAGTGACAAGCCAAATGGTTTCCTGTAAGCCAAGAAGCCATTTACAACGCTGGGTGGTAACCATATAACCAAACCATACGTGCTCCCTACGTGTCAAGTGGGTTGGTGGAGGGTTAGTGCCCCTCCCCGTAAAACAAATAACCCAAAGTCAAATGGCCACCCCTTATGGGATTATGGCGTCTGGCAGTAGATAGATAGAATAGATTATTATTATTATTATCATTATTTTATTATTATTATTATTCTATTATTATTATTATTATTGCTATTATTGTTATTATTATTATTTGTCTTATTATTATTACTCATTACTCTTTTTATTAACATTAAAAATACCCTTTACTTACCACTTCGCCTTACTCTTTCAGCATTACCCTCTCTCTCTCTCTCTCTCTCTCTGTTCTACCCTCAACAACTCTAAAAAAAAATAAATAAATAAAAATAAAAATCTGCCCTCTGGACAGGCCAGCTGGATGGATGGATGGCAGAGACATTTCCATCCTTGTTTTGAAAAAGAGAGATGGATTGGGTGCCCGAGAGAGAGAGAGAGAGAGAGAGAGAGAGAGAGAGAGACAGTGGATATAAGTGACAGGTTCAAGATATAAGTGAAAAATTAGAGTAAAAGCAATGGAGAGAGAGAGAGAGAGAGAGAGAGAGAGAGAGCAATATCCTAAACACCCATCTGTTCCTTTCCTTTCCAACTCAGCTCACACTCAACTCACCTAAACTCACTGTAATCTCTCTCATCTCACACGCAGTTAATACACACCACACCTCCTACACCAGCCTCTCATGTCCCACCCGTCCTCTCATGTCACACTCATCTCCCTTCCAATGTCCTCTCCAGCTAGTCATTTCCTTCTCATAACACTCCTTCATTGCACATCATTTTCGGACCAATGTCCTTTTTCCTTTTTCTTTCTTTCATTTTTTTTTTCATCAAAGACTTAATTAAAGACATCAAGTGGTATTATCTTGCGACTCGGAAGCTTACTAATACCTCTTCCTCAGCGATTTATTTTTGGATATGGCTGGATGATATGAATTATGCAGAGTATGGTGGTATTTGAAGGATTTAAGTGATGCAGATAGGGACTGTAAGGTGTAATAACCAAAGTAAATCGCTTAGGAAGGCGTGTTAGGAAGGTACCTCAACCGACGAGAATACGGGTCATGGATTTGCACACTGATGGTGAGTTCATGGGGGGGGGAGTTGTATTTCTTTTATAAGGTACATTTTAATATCTATCCCTCTGTCTGTCTATCTATATTTCTCTGTCTATCTATCTGTCTATCTATCTATCTATCTATCTATAGCTATATCAATCACTCAATCAAGCAGGCAAGCAAGCAATCTACCTACCTGTCCAGCTATATCCGTATGTATCTATCCACCAATCCATTCATCTATCCATCTGTCTATATCTGTTTATCTATCCACTGATCCATCCACCCATTCATCCAACCATCCATTCAACCATCTATCCATCCCTTTACCTATATCTATCTATCTACTGTATATCCATCCTATCCATCCATCCATCCATCCATCCATCTATCCATCCATCTATCCATCCATCCATCCATCCATCCATCTATCTATCCATCCATCCATCCATCCTATCCATCCATCCATTCATCTATCCATCTATCCATCCATCCATCCATCCATCTATCCATCCATCCATCGATCCATTCACCCATCCATCCATCTACTCACCTATTCATCCATTCGGTCATCCATCCATCCATCCAGCCATAGAATCCATCCCTCTAACTACCATCCATCTGAGCATCTCTCACAACACACTAGTACACAGACACTTCAGAAATACTTAACCCCTTAGCTCCCAGAGTTCCTGTGCGAGGGATTTTGCTGCAAGGGTGCTAGGCGCACCGCCCTCCGCCTGTCGGCTTATAGTCGCGAAGCTCATAGGTCCCTGCCCTGGGGTTCCCTTCTTTATTAAATTTTGAAAATGCCCAGTTCCGTCCCATACTGGGGACTGCCAAATATCTTAGCCTGAGACGGCCTTAGAGCCAGCATCACTACGTGACCCTACACAAGCTCGGTGACCTAACACGGAACCGTAAAAAAAAAAAAAAAAAAAAAAAATAAGTGGAATACACGGTTACCACACTGCTTTTACCTTTACTGCATTAACTACAAGCTATTCACTAAACAGGAGAAACAGGAGACCGAAACTGGGAGTGCTATTAGATACAATGTAAGAGATGAAAGCAGTTGGAAGAGGGACAAGCAGAACACAACAACAGCCTATTAATAACTTAAACAATAATGTCAATAATAACAAAATAAATTGTAAACTATGCAGCACTCAGAGAGCGCATACCACCGCAACCGACATTGTCACTACAAAGGATCTGGATTCGGATAAATGAAAACATTGTGTACAATATATAGGATCCGGATCCGCCCCTAAATTTAATCAATTGTTCCTTGATAAAATTTTATTGAAATTCATTGACATTCCTTGCACAAAATTTTCCTGAAATTCATTGAAATCTTTTGGAGATATTGTGCGGGATACTCCGTATCGCCCCCAAAGTTAATCAATTCTTTCTTGGCCCGTGGCCAACCCTTCCACAAAATTTCATTGAAACTCACTCAGATCTTCTGGAGATATCGTGTGGACAAACAAACAGACAAACATAGGTGAATACATAACCTCCTCCAACTTCGTTGGCAGAGGTAACAACCTACGTAAGTAGATATCCATTCAAACACACACACACACACACACACAATGAATAAGTATTTAGTGTTTGCAAATAAGTTACCGTAATCACTTTAGGGAATAGATAATGAGGGAGAGGCAGTGTTTTGTGGGGAAGAAGAGATAAAAAGTAGTGTATACATGAAGTTCATTTACCGGAGAGAGAGAGAGAGAGAGAGAGAGAGAGAGAGAGAGAGAGAGAGAGCATATGCAATGAAATGTTATGATGGTATTGTGACTGGTGGGAATATAACTATGATGATGATGATAATTTAGGATGCCATTTTATCAATAATTATAAAAGCACTTCGTTTTTGCTCCATATTCTTTTCGGTCAAGGAAGCTCCCTAGCACCTCTTCCTTAGCGATTTATTTTTTGGATACGACTGGTTAACATCAATCTGAATATTATTTATGCTGGTTATGATGGTATTGGAATTGATTAAATGATGGAGAAGAGGACAGTATGGAGTAAAAGGCAAACTAAATTGCTTAGGATTAGGTGTTAGGGGGGTTCCTTAACCGACGAGCTTACGTGCCTTCGTCCCTTAAGATAAGGTAGTAAAGTGGTTAATGAAGGATTTGTTTTTCTAGTGTAATTTAAAGATTTCCTCCAGATATCAATATAATTACTTAGAGAAGGTATAAGTAAAAATTGATCATCAGGGAAACGTAATTACCCTACAGAACTCTCTCTCTCTCTCTCTCTCTCTCTCTCTCTCTCTCTCTCAAAAGCTAGATTCTTATTTAAGTTCTTCTCATACAGTAAATACGTTTTAACGTAATTTCCACCAAAATGTCTCCGCAGTGTTTACAGAGATAAATGGAAACTTTTAAATTGTAATTATGGGCGTAAATATAAGGCCAAATGCAAAATAAAAATAAAGGCGTAAATTAACAAAAATCTAACAATACTAAATTCATAAATTAAAAAAAAATTCTATTTCTGCTCTAAATACTGTAGCGGTGAAATTCTCTCTCTCTCTCTCTCTCTCTCTCTCTCTCTCTATTCCGTAGCGGCGATTCATCTTGTGTTAATGGCAGCTTTGGCAAACTCAGGAGCTGCCAGTGATCGCCGGGTGGTTTAATTGGCAACTCGGTCAACTGCTCCCGGCTCGCACTGTCAAATATTTCCTAAAATCTCTTCCATGATATTTAGTGATCAACAGTACATAAATTATTCAGTACTGTAATCATGGGTTACTTTACCAGTTTTCTATATATGATTTACTAAATGAAATACTGCAGAACAGTTACTAAAATGCATAAAACGACAAATGGTCCGTTGGCATTCATCACATGATATTTTAAGCATCGCTGCATGTTCAGTTCAAAACACTTATCATTTAGTTATCAAAGAGATTAATGTTTCATCCGGCAAATGCTGAAGATGATGCGCCAACTACTATTTATTAAAATGGCTTGATTTATGAAGCCGAAATCATGCGAAGACGAAGCCGCCGACCGAAATCGCAAGCACCGATGTTTCCAAGAAGACAACAACAAAACGACGTTGGAGGATGCATACAATCTTCATTTGATTCCTATAAATATTATCCATCCAAACGACTTTAATATTATATACAGACATATATCTGAAAAATTATTTGTTTAAAACTGTACTAAAAGACGTGGCCGAGAATGTGAAAAATCGCTTTTAATCTCTGTCTATCTATCTATCTATATACCTAGGCTGCTTCCCCAAAGGAAAGGGAGGTAACCGAGACAGGACGACACACTCCCCATTTACTCAATCCATTCAAACACATTCACATCTTAGCCCCAAAGGGGAGAAGGGACAGATCATCACCGCATCACACCGCACAAGGGTCAACTGCGCAGTGCAGTCAGTGACATCCGCAGCAGGGCCCAACAGCAGAGCTGGTTTACCCCTGCCACATCATAATAGACCCATCCCCTTAGCTTTTAAGCTACGACTAATATTTGTCCCGAGGTTTATACAGTATATTCGGTTCAATTTAGTGATTGCCTTCAACTCTGTCATACTCAAACTCTTTCCCTCATTTTATTCAGTAAATATAAAATTATACTTCTGAACAAAGTGATAAAGGAAACACAAAACAGTAATTTGGTTGACCGCGTTGCAATATTTCAAATTAAGTTACCAGGTGAACACTGACAACTATTGGGAGTTTGTGAATACTTCAATTATGATGTACATATCATTACTTGCCACTAATTGCTTAATAGGACACGTAATTACAACTCATATATACCGGCGAGGGGGAAAGTGTGCATTCTCTCGCTTCCAAACTCCACACACGTTTTCAGGTTTCTCTCTCTCTCTCTCTCTCTCTCTCTCTCTCTCTCTCTCTCTCTCTCTCTCTCTCCATCGAAGTCGCTGTCTAAATACACCACCTCATTATTTTCTATCTATCAGTCTGTCTGTCTGTCTGTCTCTCGACCTTTTATTATCTATCAACCTCGGTCTCTCTATCAGTCTATTTATCCATCTATCTATCTATCCATCCATCTGTTCATCCATCCATATGTCCAACCAGCCTTTCTTCTACATACCTACCTATCTACATCAATCAATCTATCTATCAAAATTCATCAATCAATCTATCTATCCATCTATCCACCTATTACCTGTCTACCAGTCTAGCGACCTATGTCTCTATCTATCCATCAGTTTATCTATCTACCACCTGAGAGGGGGCTGGCGTCAACAAACGTGCCTTCCGTCTTCTCTGTGCCTACTCATTAACGACCCTCTCTATGACAAACTACTTTCCCTTCTAACAAGCCCGTTTGATTGATACGGTAGTGGAGAATGACACACACACACACACACACACACACACACACACACACACACACACACACATACACAGATATAAGTAAGTCGAAAACACACACATGTACAAACCACACACACACACACACACACACACACACACACACACACACACACACACACACAGAAAAAAAGCACGCACAGATACACAGATATAAGTAAGTCGAAAGCACGCACATTTACAAACCACACACACACACACACACACACACACACACACACACACACACACCGTTAAAAATGAAGACAGACGCAAGCCATTAACAATGCAACGACAAAGAGCAAGGTCTTCACTGGGCCTGAGAGAGAGAGAGAGAGAGAGAGAGAGAGAGACAGACAGACAGACAGACAGACAGGAGACAGAGACAGACAGACAGACAGACAGAGACGGATGGATAGATAAATAGAGAGGGATTTTTTTTTTTATCTTGGTGGTGGTCTGTGTGTGTGTGTGTGTGTGTGTGTGTGTGTGTGTGTGTGTGTGTGTGTGTGTGTGTGTGTGTGTGTGTGTGTGTGTGTGTGTGTGTGTTTCAGGTCATCATCTTCAATGGGTGTGTTAAGCCACCCATCCACTGATATCGCCCTGCCCGCCTGCCAGACCCGTAAAGACCTGAAATTACTCCCATCAGACTCTGCGTACGAGACCGAATTTGGGAAAGTGTTAGACTCCCCTCAGACCAAACAAGAGAGACTGATTAATGGAATGATATAAACAAGAGACTGAAATATGGAATAATATAAACAAGAGACTGAAATATGGAATAATATAAACAAGAGACTGAAATATGGAATAATATAAACAAGAGACTGAAATATGGAATAATATAAACAAGAGACTGATTAATGGAATGATATAAACAAGAGACTGAAATATGGAATAATATAAACAAGAGACTGAAATATGGAATAATATAAACAAGAGACTGAAATATGGAATAATATAAACAAGAGACTGAAATATGGAATAATATAAACAAGAGACTGAAATATGGAATAATATAAACAAGAGACTGAAATATGGAATAACATAAACAAGAGACTGAAATATGGAATAATATAAACAAGAGACTGAAATATGGAATAATATAAACAAGAGACTGAAATATGGAATAACATAAACAAGAGACTGAAATATGGAATAATATAAACAAGAGACTGAAATATGGTATATATAATATAAACAAGAGACTGAAATATGGAATAATATAAACAAGAGACTGAAATATGGAATAATATAAACAAGAGACTGAAATATGGTATATATAATATAAACAAGAGACTGAAATATGGAATATATAATATAAATAAGAGACTGAAATATGGAATAATATAAACAAGAGACTGAAATATGGAATAATATAAACAAGAGACTGAAATAGGGAGGATTAAAAACAAGAAAGACTGAAGTTAGGAATAATATCTATGCCACAATGCGTAAGAGACCGAATTTTAGAGTTAAACTCCCCTGAGACCAACCAAGACAGACTGAATTTTTAAATAATATCTACTGTATGTTACACTGCGTAAGAGACCGAATTTAGGAAGGTGTTAAACTCCCCTCAGACCAAACGAAAGACAGAATCTTGTAATAATATCTATGCCACACTGAGAAAGAGATCATGACTATTTTAGGTCTGCGTAAAGCTCCTCTGAGACCAGGTAACAGGTAAAAGAATTCAGTAATTATATATGCCACACTAAGAGACTTAATTTAGGTGTGTGTTAGGATCTTCTGAGATCAAGTAACAGACCGAATTTAGGGCTGTGTTATGCCTTTTGAGACCAAGTGACAGAGACCGAATTTAGGGCTGCGTGAAGCTCCTATGAGACCAGGTAATATCGTTTGGGGACCGAAATATTGGACGCCTTCATGTGGTGGCACTGACATGATTAGGTTGTGGAGCTGCCTATCCCACTAAAGGAAGTTGGTGGACTGCAGGAGAGGAGTAACTTCAGCCTGCAGTCTACTGGGTTCACATTCAGATGAACCTGGGGCTACAAGTACAAAAGAGACAGGTTAGACTATCTTAAGTTCACGTAAGATTAATTTGAGATCAGGTAAGATTAATATGAGATCATTTTCAGTGTATGAAGAGGTCTACGGAAATACACAAGTTTTAGACAGCGTGAGGACTTCAGAGAGAAATTTGTGCCCATCAAGGGGTATGGCCTTCCTGTGTACCCTGCCAGCAGTAGCGTAGCCTATTTGATCTGATCTACTAATAGACGAGCAGTAAGCTTTTAAAAGATGGCAGCTGATAGGTTGTGCCAGTGTATTCAATATTATGAACGCTTTTTGAATTATTAATATATTGGTTTCGATACCCGCATGATGATAATATTGTCCAAATAAAATAATAGATATTGTTATTTGCATACATTAATTTACAAACGGGGCCCTAAAAGTTCGTCCGATGGCCTGGATACGTGTGAAATTTTGAATTCTCGGGAAACAAAACACGTCAAGGTAAAGTTCTATGAGTACCTTGATTTTTTTTTCTTATGTTCAGGAAAATTAAGGTAAAATAGGCCATTACTGCGACATTATGTAAAGTCTAACCTAATAAAACATCGGAATTCCAATGAAAAATAACTGGTAAACACGGGTGAAGAGGCCCTATGTCACCGTCACTTCTAAAAATCCTGCAACCCATACCTTGTCACAGCTCAGTTGTAATTTGTAGTTAGATATTCGAAACTAAAATGACAGAAAACTTACTGATGATGCTAAAGTAGAAATCATAATGCCAACTGATGCCACAGCAAAACACTCTGAAGTAAATTTGAATATTCGTCTGTTTAGTCAAGTGATACATCCCATGAGCGGCCTACCTCCCCCTCTGCCGTCTATCATTCATCAAAATTCAGGGAGTTTGTTATATTCCACTGCATTTCCGATGTTGTACTAGGCTATATTTTACAAACTAACGCAATAATGACAATTTATCTTAATTTGCCTGACCATGAGGAAAAAAAATCAAGGTACTCGTAAAACCGTACCTGGATGTTTTTTTTTTTTTTTTTCGAGAATTCAAATCTCACACGTATCCAGGCCATCTGATAAGGTTGCTAAGGCCCCGTTTTTAATTAATGTATGCAGATAACTATATACATTATTTGATTTCGACAATCTTGTCAACAGACTCTTTGAAACCGATATATTAAAAATAATCTAAAATGCTAAAATGCGTAGTTCATAATGAATGCAGTCGAACAACCAAACAGCTACCTGCTTTCAAAAGCTTAAGACTTGTCTCTTCGCAGATCAGATCAAATAGGCTATAGTAGTAGTAGTAGTAGTAGTAGTTGTTGTTGTTGTTGCTGTTGTTGTTGTTGTTGTTGTTGTTGTTGTTGTCGTCGTTGTAGTCGTGGTCGTAGTCGTGGTCGTAGTCTTGGTAGCTGCAACCCCAGGCTCTTATGAACATAAACCCTGTGTACTGCTGGCTAAAGTTACGCTGCTCCAAGTCCATCATTCGCCTTTCAGAGGATAGGGTGAGAGGTGAGAGAACTTTGTATTACCGGGCAGTGGAGTTACCAGATAATGTCGGTGCCACCACGTGAAGGCGTCCCTATAAACAATAACACCAAAGAGTGTTAGAGACCGAGTCACTACCTTGTAATTCCGTTTAAGAAAGATTAATAAACAATCCAGTGAAAATAAAAGAAGTACCGGTACTGTCTGCAGGCCTTTCAATTAGCGACACCAAAGCCCCACAACCACCACTTTTTAGGAGGGTCCACAGGCCTCACTGGAGCGATAAGACAGGTTAAAGTGATGAGGCTGTGATCAGAGGAGCCCAACGGAGAGGAAAGATTAACGGCACAAGCTGAAAGATTAGTTGTAAGTAAGAGGTCAAGTATGTTGGAGCTCTCTCCAAGGCAGTCAGAGATACGGGTAGGGTGCTGTACAAGCTGCTCTAGGTCATTAAGGATAGAAAAGATGTAGGCTTGTTCACCAGGTGGATCAGTGAAAGGAGAGGAGAGCCAAAGGTGGTGATGAACACTGAATTCTCCTAGAATGGAGATTTCAGAGAAAGGAGAAATGGATAGAATGTGTTCCATCGTAGAAGTAAGATAGTCAAAGAATTTTTGACAGTGAGTAGAATTAGGGGATAAGTAAACAGCACAGATATATTTAGTCAGAGAATGACATTAAAGCCGAAGCCAGAGTGTAGAGAATTCAGAAGATTCAAGTTCAGGAACACTAGAGCAATATATGTTGTTGCTTACATACACGCGACAGCCACCTTTGGCATTGAAATGAGTATAGAGAAGGTAGGAGAATACAGACAAGAATTTGCTATAAGTCGCCTCAGACAGCTGAATCTCAGTAAGGAAGAGAAGGTTAAGTTTAGAGGAGGAGAGGTGGTGTTCAACAGAGAGAAAATTAGGGGAAAGACCACGAGAGTTGCAGAAATGAACATGGAGTGAGTCAGAGAGTGGTTCCAGGCATCTCACTTAACCGTCACCGGGAGAGGGGCGGATGGTGGGGGCTTTAATCCCCCCCCTCCGAGAACTCAGAGGCTGAGTGTTGAGATGCCATTTTTTCCCCTTAATATTGAATAGGAAGTGTGGTGTGTACTGTGCATGTAGTTTTGTGTTGACAGTTGAGGGAACTTGTATTGGAGAGCATGCTGGCCTACTCTCTGTGTTACTGAGACACTGAAAAAGTTCAGCAAAGAGGGATGGTCAGGAACTAGTCCCGAGGGTTGATGAAACGGGAGCTCCAGCTCTCCCTGTCATCAGCTTTCCATCCACCTTGAAAGTACCGCCCTGCTCTATCCTCAGAAGAGGAGAGGAGAGTGTAATATGCAAAATAAATCGCAGAGAAAACGGTGTTTGGGAGCTTCGTTAACCAACAAGACTACACCCTTGTGACATCGTGCAAGAGTTAAACAGTTTTTGGATAATATGATGAAGTCTGGAGATGAGGTATGACCTCTCTGAGACCTAATTAAAACTTCTGCATGATTTTTGTTAACCTTTCACGTCCAAGGTATTAGACTTATTGTGCCGTTGTAAATATACAGGCTGGCAGAACACACGCCTGCAGCCACGCACACACACACACACACACACACACACACACACACACACACACACACACACACACACACACACACACACACACACACACACACACACACACACACACACACACACAGGTAGATAGACAAGCAGAGACGGATTATATATATATATGTATAGACAGACAGATAAACGCAGATTATATATATAACAGACAGATAGATATTATACATAGACATACATCGATCTATACAGTAGATTGATGGATAGACAGATTATATATATATATATATATATATATATATATATATATATATATATATACAATATACATATATATATATATATATATATATATATATATATATATATATATATATATATATATATATATATATATATATATATATATATATATACAATATATATATATATATATATATATATATATATATATATATATATATATATATATATATATTAGACAGACAGACAGACAGACATTTCTCAGTCTCATAAAGCTCAGGTAAACTAACCTGGTGTGCAGGTAAACACCTGGCCATAAGTCCAGCAGGTCAGATAGCTTTATAATAATTGGCCGTAATTACCACAACGCTGGAGTAACGCCCAGCATCAGGCCAGGGTAATAAGGCAACACTGCGCTAATTGTAGAGATAATTGTGGCCTTTGTTCGTGGCCTTGTACGTTAAGTGGCTTCCTGGGCCAGCATACTCTCTCTCTCTCTCTCTCTCTCTCTCATAAATACACTACCCCCCGCTCTCTCTCTCTTCCTTGGCGATTTTTTTTTTTGGATATGGCTGGTTAATATCCTTTTGTATGTTATAAAGAGTATGGCGATGCTGGAAGGATTTGTGTAGCACGGAAAATATTAAGGCGGAATAAACAAAATAAATCACTTACGAAAAGGTGTTAGGGAGCTTCCCCAACAGACGAAAATACCGGCCCTGGAAAGTCTAAATTATTCAAGAGAGAGAGAGAGACAGAGAGAGAGAGAGAAAGAGAGAGGGCGTTCTCATGGGCGTATCATTGTGCCATTAGGGTAATTCGCAAAGCTGTATTTTGCTCTGATGACTGTCTATCCATCTATCTATCTATCTATCTATCTGTCTCTCAGGTAGATTATTTGCTGGTAAGTAAAAATTGAGAAATTGATCACCTAACTCTCTCTCTCTCTCTCTCTCTCTCTCTCTCTCTCTCTCTCTCTCTCTCTCTCATCAATTGCCAGACGCCTTAATCCCGTGCGAGGTGGTTACAAACAAATCGCCTCCACGTGGCCCTATCCCTTGCCATTTGGCTGCTTTCCCTTCAACTCACACTCATCTGTCTCCTCAAATATCTCTCCACTTCATTGTTACATCTCATCCTTGGTCTCCCCCTCTCCCTCCCCCTCCAATTCACTCAAGCTCTCCTAGTCAGTCTCTCATTCTCCACCGCCTGCACATACCCAACTCAAGTAATTTTAATACATTCACTGGGATACATAAACGCGCCAGTGGGTCCATATTAAAGAAAACGAAGTGCAGCTGGACGTGGTAAGGGTAACTAAGAATTTCGTTAGATAATATATATAATCAAAATTCATCTAGGGTGGCTGAGAAATTGACAGAATGAATAGGAAAATAAAAGGAAAAAAAATGACAATTTGATAAAATAATGAAATCAACAAAAAATAATGAAAAAGAAAGACATTGGGGAAAAAATGTACAAACGAACAGATAGAGAAACGTAAGATATTGAGAGAGAGAGAGAGAGAGAGAGAGAGAGAGAGAGAGAGAGAGAGAGAGAGAGAGTGAAACAATCTCCCACTCCTTTTTCTTTAAGACACCAAACCGTCACACCCAGCCACCCTTCCTTAGGACTCGTCCACACCACATGCTTGCTGGGACGGACGGGAAATCTGCATCAATGTAACCCATGGAAGTTCTCGTTCGACTGCAAATGGGTTACAGTCGTGCAAAACTGGCGCCCGCACCCGTCCGCAGCAGCAAGTATTTAGTGTGGACGCGCCCTTACCCTCCCTCTATTCAGCATTTCACCCTCGCATACAGACAAGTGCACTCAAAGGCAGAATTAATGGTGGTCTTGTGTGAAGGCTTTGACCACTGGCTTTATAGCGCTTACATCGGCTTTACTGAGGAGGGAGAGAGGGAGGGGGTTGGGGCTTATCGGGATTGTGAGAGAGAGAGAGAGAGAGAGAGAGAGAGAGAGAGAGAGAGAGAGAAATGGAATGACTAAAGCTCCCCCTTATCTCTTATCTCCCTGAGGTGGCCCTGGGAGGAGGAGAGGAAGAGGAAGAATAAAGAGGACGAAAGGAAGAAGAGAGAGAGAGGGGAAAAAGGAAGAGAAGAGAGGAAGGGATGAAATAAATGGTAGGCGAAGAAGGAAGAAAATGATAGAGAAGACGAGAGAGAGAGAGAGAGAGAGAGAGAGAGAGAGAGAGAGAGGCAAAAAATGGATAATGAAACAATAATAAGATAAAGCAAAGCAGGGTATGAAGGAAGAAAGGAAGGGAGGAAGAAAAGAAGGAAGAAGAATGTAAAGGGAGAACAGGGACGAGGGGAAGAGACGAGGATGGGAAAGAACAGGCGGTAAAAAGGAGGGAGGGAGAGAAAGAGGAGGGAAAGATGGGGAGGAGGAAGTGAAGATGGGCAGAGAAAGGAGGACTGGAAAGAGAGGAGGAGGAGGAGGAGGAAGGAAGGAAGGAGAATGTAAATGAAGAAAGCAAACGAAAAATAAAAGAAGATGGTCAAGGAAATACGTGAAAAAAAAAAAAAAGAATGAATGTGAAAAATGATGAAATTAATATAAGAAAGAAAGAGAGAAAGAGAGAGAGAGAGACTTCCACTCCTCACTTAACCTGTCTCGCTGCACCTAACATCGCACGTGATATGAGTGTGTGTGTGTGTGTGTGTGTGTGTGTGTGTGTTTGTGTGTGTGTGTGTGTGTGTGTGTGTTCCTTCATTCATCCCTCTACATTGATCAATTATTTAAGGTCATATTGGTGTGTGTGTGTGTGTGTGTGTGTGTGTGTGTGTGTGTGTGTGTTCCTTCATTCATCCCTCTACATTGATCAATTATTTAAGGTCATATTGGTGTGTGTGTGTGTGTGTGTGTGTGTGTGTGTGTGTGTGTGTGTGTGTCCATTCACCCCTCTATATCAATCTACATTCCTCATTAATTTACATACATATTTCTTACACTCCCAGACCCAGGTGGTGGTTGGTCTATGGTCTGGTGCCTGTCAGACCTTAGGCTAGTATTTTATACCTATTGGTGCTTCGACTTTCACTGGTTATTCTCGTCTGTGTCTGTGGTCTATAAATTAAGGACTGCCAACATATAAAGGATTGCAAACATATAAAAGTAAGGATTGCCAACATATAAAATATAAAAGTAAGGACTGCCAACATATAAAGGATTGCCAACATATAAAAGTAAGGACTGCCAACATATAAAGGATTGCCAACATATAAAAGTAAGGACTGCCAACATATAAAGGATTGCCAACATATAAAAGTAAGGACTGCCAACATATAAAGGATTGCCAACATATAAAATTAACGACTGCCAACATGTAAATTAGGGAATGCCAACATCTAAAATTAAGGATTACCAACACCTATAATTAAGGACTGGCAACATCTAAAATTTGGACTGTCAACATATAAAATTATGGACTGCCAACATCTAAAATTAAGGATTGCCAACATAAAATTAAGGACTGCCAGCATAGATCTGCCAACATATAAAATTAAGGGGTACCAACATAGAACTACCAACATAAAAAATTAAGGACTACCAACATAGGACTGCCAACATACAGAATTAAGGACTGCCAACACTGCCAACAATATACAGGCTGCTGAATACTTTTTTTTTTTTAATTAATCTTGCCCAGACTTTGGTCCTTTTGTAGTGTACAGTATTTCACAGAGTTCGAGAGGAGAAAGAAACATTTCTGTGGCTCAGCATCCCCTTTCACTGTACTTCTTCGTGACTAGCATCATATTCTAGTGCTAATCTCTTGTTAAAACTAAGCACCCAAGACGGAGAGATGTCAGTTTTAGGCCAAGTTAGAGTGAAAAGAGTATCGTCTGGCCTGATGGTAGTTCGATACATGCCCTGTTGTTTAGTTCCTGGTTCTTTGTCTATTATTCAGTGTCTATTTCATGATTATTTTGGTATGGTTACTGTTATACTCTTGTCACTCCAACTTGGCCTAAAATTGCCATGTCTTAACCTTGAATGGTGAAATGTAACACCAGACTGACACTAGAATAGGATGCCAGTCACGAAGAAGTGCTATGGAAAGGATGTCGAGCTGTAGTATTGTCTTTTTCTGCCACTGAGTAAGGTGAAATACGCGGCAAAAGGACGAAAATCTGAGCCAAGTTGGAGTGAAAATAGTATAGTCGTTTGGGTTTAGGTTTTGATATTATTTACTCTTTGCCTATTTTTTCTGGTTAATTTGTCATTCGATGCACTCTGATTTTTTTTATGTTTTTTATTAATATTATTATTTTCACCAACAAAGAGAGACTGATGAGGAGAGTGTATGTGAGTGTGGTGGAGGGGGGGAGAGGGAGGGGGAGGCCAAGGATGAGATGGAGGGATAGAGTGGAGAGGCATATGAAAAAGGGGAATGTGAGCTGGGAGCAGGGCAGTGAAATGGCAGGGGACAGGGCGACATGGAGGCGATTTGTTTGTGGCCACCCCTTACGAGACGAAGGCGTCTGGTAATAGATAGATTTTCTGCTAGACTCAATTATGATATTTTTACTAGATCTATAATGGCCTCTTGTTTAAAGTAGCATCATATATTAAGTTAAATAATCACTCTTGTTACGGTACATGATTCCTGTCTGTTTGACCTGAATGGTACGAGTCTTTAGCCAATATTCTCGTCAGTTAAGGAAGCTCCTAACATGCCATCCTAAGCGATTATTTTATTACACCTTACTATCCTGTTCTGTGTCGTCTCACCCAAATACCACCATACTCAGCATACATAAATAACACACAAAAGGATATTAACCAGCCGTAATAATCGCTATGGTGGAGGTGCTAGGGAGCTTCCTTAACTGACGTAAATTTATTATGTATTATGGGTTCGTATCCTCTTTGGGTAAGGATGCTCCGTAACACCTGTTTCTTGGCGATTTATTTTTGGACAGGGACTGGCTAATATAGTTATGTACATTATTTATGCAGAGAATGGCGATACTGGAAGGATTTATGTAACACAGGACAGTAAGGTGTAATGGACAAAATAAATCGCTTAGGAAAAGGTGTTAGGGTGTGTAGTAACTTGCAAAGAGTAATATGTGAGTGTGTAATAACGTGCAAATGGTAATATGTGGGTATGTAGTAACTTGCAAAGGGAATATGTGGGTGTGTAGTAACTTGCAAAGGGAATATATGGGTGTGCAGTACCTTGCAAAGGGAATATGTGGGTGTGTAGTAACCTGCAAAGGGAATATGTGGGTGTGTAGTAACTTACAAAGGGAATATGTGGGTGTGTAGTAACTTGCAAAGGGAATATGTGGGTGTGTAGTAACTTGCAAAGGAAATATGTGGGTGTGTAGTAACCTGCAAAAGGGAATACGCGGGTGTATAGTAACTTGCAAAGGGAATACGTGGGTGTGTAGTAACTTGCAAAGGAGATATGTGGGTTTGTAGTAACTTGCAAAGGGAATATGTGGGTGTGTAGTAACTTGCACACACAGGCAAGAAAAGAACCCACATACGCTAGAATGCGACTACATCATGTATTCAAATCCTTAGGCGGAAACACACACACACACACACACACACACACACACACACACACACACACACACCAATGGATAAAGTACGCCTCATTCTTGCACTTGGGTGTAAATATAAATAATCAAATAAATAAATCAGTGCAACTAGATAAACTGGATTAATGAACGAAAAAAGCTTGAAAAAACTAATAAAACGAGTAAAATGCACAAATAAACAAGAAAATGAGAAAAGAAATATGAGTAAATAAGTAAAGAAATATAAGTACAGAAATATGAGTAAATAACCAAGTTGATATATGTAAAGAAATTAAGTAAATAAGTAAATAAATTCGTTAATATAAGTAGATATAAAGTAAATAAATGTGTCATGGGGGGGACTGAACAGAAACCAGAAAAAAAATAATCAAGGGAATATAATGCAGGTTTCCATTGCCTTTGGGCAAATATTTAACAGAAGGTACAACAGGAATTGACGTAGTCTGAAGTATTTCTTGTTCCCATCTCATCATTTGCTGACACTTTTCCTCTAGGACCCTTCCCTCACCGATTAATCCCTACCTCCCTTTAAAGTCAATAACAATTCCAGAGTCATTTCAACGGAAGTGTCGTAGAAAAATAAAAATTAACAAACGATGAGCTATAAACCGACTACAGTATGCCAATAATCGCATGCATTGAAATTCATTCTTTGCCGCTGTGTTGTTAGTTTCCAATCCCAGTACTTTATGACAAACTACTGAACACTACCAGGTGAGATTCGGCGTATGAATTCCCCTCCCCCACCCCACCCCGTCCATCTTTCGCACTCGCCCCATTACTGTCGTCCATCTTAACAGGGTCTAAATCCAGCTCTATTACCCTGGTCTTTTTCTTGCTACATGGCTGGGCTGGGTAATGGCCGGATAATTGTTGGTCTGAGTTGAAATTGAAGCTGCCAGCGCGAGGCGACGGAGTGATTTAATATATTTAATAAGGACTGCCAACATGTAAAATTAAGTACTGCCAACATCTAAAAATGAGGAGTCTAAACATAAAATTAAGGCTTTCCAGTATTTAAAATTAGGGATTGCCAACATCTAAATTGAGGACTGCCAACATCTAAAATCAAGGACTGCCAACATCTAAAATCAAGGATTGCCAACATCTAAAATAAGGACTGTCAACACCTAAATTGAGGGATTTTGCCAAAATCTAAAATTGAAGACTGCCAACATCTTAAATTAGGGATTGCCAACATCTAAAATTAAAGTTTGCCAATATCTAACATTAAGGCTTGCCAACATCTAATATTAAGGACTGCCAGCATATAAAATCAAGTATTGCCAACATCTAAAATTAAGTACTGCCAACATCTAAAATTCAGGATTGCTAACATATAAAATTAGGGATTGCCAACGTAAAATTGGGGACTGGCAACATTATTAAATTAAGGATTGCCAACATATTAAATTAAGGATTGCCAACATATAAAATTCAGGACTGTCATCGTATAAAATTAAGGATTGCCAACATGTTTAATTATGGACTGTTAATATCTAAAATTAAGGACTGCCAACATATAAAATTAAGGACTGCCAACATATAAAATTAAGGATTGCCAAAATATAAAATTAAAGATTGCCAACATGTTTAATTATGGACTGTTAATATCTAAAATTAAGGACTGCCAACATATAAAATTAAGGACTGCCAACATATAAAATTAAGGATTGCCAAAATATAAAATTAAGGACTGCCAACATTGCCAACAGTATGCAGGTTGTTGATTACTTTTAATTTTTTTAATTAACCTGGCCAAGATTTTCATCCTTTTCTAGCGCATTTCACAAAGTTCGAGAGGACAAAGAAACACTACTATGGCTTAACATCCTTTTTCACTGCACTTCTTCGTGACTAGCATCATATTCTAGTGCTAATCTCTTGTTAAAACTAAGCACCTAAGACGGAAAGATGTCAAATTTAGACCAAGTTGGAGTGAAAAGAGCATTGTGTGGCCTGATGGTAATTCGATACATTGCCTTGTTGTGTGATGCATGGTTCTTTGTCTATTATTCAGTGTCTATATCGTGATTAATTTTGTATGGTTACAGTTATACTCTTGTCACTCCAACTTGGCCTAAAATTGCCATGTTTCAACCTTCAATGCTGAAATGTAGCAATAAACTGACACTAGAATAGGATGCCCGTCACTAAGAAGTGCTATGGAAAGGATGCAGGCCTGTAGCATTGTTTTTTCTACCACTGAGTAAAGTGAAATACGCGGCAAAAAGACGAAAATCTGAGCCAAGTTGGAGTGGAAATAGTATAGTAGTTTTGGTTTAGGTTTCGCTGCTGTTAGCTCTTTGCCTATTTTTTTTTTTGGGGGGGGGCCTTAATTTGTCATTCGATGCATGCTGAATTTTTATATTTTTTATAATTATTTTCGCCTACAAAGAGCGAGAGACTGACGAGGAGTGTATGTGAGGAAGAGGGGGAAGAGGGAGGGGGAGGCCAAGGATGAGATGGAGGGATGGAGTGGAGAGGCATATGAAAGAGGGGTGTGAGCTGGGAGCAGGGCAGTGAAATGGCGGGGGACAGGGCGACATGGAGCCGATTTGTTTGTGGCCATTCCTTAAAGGATTAAGGCGGCTGGCAATAGATACATAGATTTTCTGCTAGACTTATTTTTGATATTTTTACTAGATCTGTAATTAACTCTTGTTTAAATACTCTTCATTAAGTTTGCTAATTACTCTTGTTACGTGATCCCTGTCTGTGTTTGACTTGACTGGTACTTGTCATTGGCCAGATTGTCGTCGGTTGTGGAAGCTCCCTAACATCCCTTCCTAAGCAATTTATTTTGTTTATTACACCTTACAATCATCTGTGTCGCCTCAGTCAAATACCACCATACTCAACATAAATAACACACAAAACGATACTAACCAGCCATATCCAAAAATAAGTCGCTAAGGTTGAGGTGTTAGGGAGCTTACATAACCGACGAAAATTTATTATGTATTAAGACTTGACATGGGTTCCTATTCTCGTTGGGTAAGGAAGCTCCCTAACACGTGTTCCTTGGCGATTTATTTTTGGATAGGGTTGGCTAATATAGTTATGTACATTATTTACGCAGTGAACAGCGATACTGGAAGGATTAATGTAACACAGGAGAGTAAGGTATAATAAACAAAATAAATCGCTTAGGAAAATGTGTTAGGGTGTCTAGTAACCTGCAAAGGGTAATATGTGGGTGTGTAGTAACTTGCAAAGGGTAATATGTGGGTGTGTAATAACTTGCAAAGGGAATATGTGGGAAAGGGAATATGTGGGTGTCTAGTAACTTGCACACATAGGCAAGAAAGGAACTCATATACGCTAGAATGCAACTACATCGTGTATTAAAATCCTTAGGCGGAAATAGATCACACACACACACACACACACACACACACACACACACACACACACACAAGTAATAAAGTACGCCTCATTCTTGCACTTGGGTGTAAATATAAATAATCAAATAAATAAATCAGTGCAACTAGATAAACTGGATTAATGAACGAAAAAAGCTTGAAAAAACTAATAAAACGAGTAAAATGCAAAAATAAATAAGAAAATAAGAAAAGAAATATGAGTAAATAAGTAAAGAAATATAAGTACAGAAATATGAGTAAATAAGCAAGTTGATATATGTAAAGAAATCTAAGTATACAGTATAAGTAAATAAATTCAAGTTAATATAAGTAGATATAAAGTAAATAAATGTGTCATGGGGAGGACTGAACAGAAACCAGAAAAAAAAATAATCAAGGGAATATAATTTAGGTTTCTATTGCCTTTGGGTAAATATTTAACAGAAGGATACAACAGGAATTTACGAAGTCTGAAGTATTTCTTATTATATTGCGAGAGTGGAACCAGTTAATGAATATGTGAGACTGTCTCGCTGGAAGTGGCTGGGGCACATATACAGAAAAGAAGGTAGTTTAATACAGGATGTGCCAGAGTGGACTGCTAGAGGAAGAAGAGGTAGAGGTAGGCCAGGGAAACCTGGTTCAGGACAATGAAAAAGGAAGCAGGAGAGGAGTGTTGGTGGGACCTGAAGGAGATGGCAAGAGACAAATATTGGTGGAGAGAGTTCATCGAGGCCCTATGCATCCCGTGGCGTGCCACAGGAAATGATTGAATGATTGAAGTATTTCTTGTTCCCGTCTCATCATTTGCTGACACTTTTCCTCTACGACCCTTCCCTTCCCGATTAACCCCTATCCCCCTTAAAGGTCAATAATAACCCCAAGGTCATTTGCAACGTAGAAAAAAAATAAAAATTGCCAAATGATGGGCTATAAAGAGACTGCTAAAATATACATGTCTTGCATTTCACTCTCTGCCGCTGTGTCGTTAATGTCCAATCTCAGTACTTTATGACAAACTACTGAACATTATCAGGTAAGTTTCGGCATATAAATTCCCCTTCCCACCTCTTCCCGCCTCCCTCTCCGTCTTTCGCACTCGCTCCATTACTGCCGTCCTTCTTAATAGGGTCTAAATCCAGCTCTGTTTCCCTGGGTTTTTTCTTGCTACATGGCCGGGCTGGGTAATGGCCGGATAATTGTTGGTCTGAGTTGAAATTGAAGGTGCCAGCGCGAGGCGACGGAGTGATTTAATATATTTAATAAGGACTGCCAACATGTAAAATTAAGTGCTGCCAACATCTAAAAATGAGGCTAGCGTAAATATAAAATAAAGGCTTTCCAGTATTTAAAATTAGGGATTGCCAACATCTAAATAAAGGACCGCCACCATCTAAAATTGGGATTGCCAACATCTACAATTAACTATTGCCAACACATAAAATTAAGGCTTGCCAACATATAAAATTAGGGATTGCCAACATCTAAATTAAGGACAGCCAACATCTAAAATCAAGGATTACCAACATCTAAAATAAGGACTGTCAACACATAAATTGAGGGATTTTGCCAATATCTAAAATAAGGGATTGCCAACATCTAACATTGAAAACTGCCAACATCTAAAATTAGGGATTGCCAACATCTAAAATTAAAGATTGCCAACATTTAACATTAAGGCTTGCCAACATCTAATATTAAGGACTGCCAGCATATAAAATCAAGCATTGCCAACATCTAAAATTAAGTACTGTCAACATCTAAAATTCAGGATTGCTAACATATAAAATTAGGGATTCCCAACATAAAACTGGGGACTGCCAACATCTAAAATTAAGGATTGCGAACATCTAAATTTAAGGACTGCTAACATTTAAAATTAAAGACTGCCAACATATAAACTGAAGGATTGCCAACATATTAAATTAAGGATTGCCAACACATAAAATTAAGGATTGCCAACATATAAAATTAAGGATTGCCAACAACTAATATTAAGGATTGCCAACATGTTTAATTATGCACTGTTAATATCTAAAATTAAGGACTGTCAACATCTAAAATTCAGGATTGCTAACATATAAAATTAGGGATTGCCAACATAAAATTGGGGACTGCCAACATCTAAAATTCAGGATTGCTAACATCTAAAATTTAGGACTGCTAACATTTAAAATAAAAGACTGCCAACATATTAAATTAAGGATTGCAAACATATAAAATTAAGGATTGCCAACAACTAATATTAAGGATTGCCAACATCTTTAATTATGGATTGTTGATATCTAAAATTAAGGACTGTCAACACCTAAAATTAAGGATTGCCAAAATATAAAATTAAGGATTGCCAAAATATAAAATTAAGGACTGTCAACATCTAAAATTAAGGACTGCCAACATATAAAATTAAGGATTGCCAAAATATAAAATTAAGGATTGCCAACATGTTTAATTATGGACTGTTAATATCTAAAATTAAGGATTGCCAAAATATAAAATTAAGGATTGCCAAAATATAAAATTAAGGATTGCCAAAATATAAAATTAAGGACTGCCAACATTGACAACAGTATGCAGGTTGTTGATTACTTTTAATTTTTTTAATTAACCTGGCCCAGATTTTCATCCTTTTCTAGCGCATTTCACAAAGTTCGAGAGGACAAAGAAACACTACTATGGCTTAACATCCTTTTTCACTGCACTTCTTCGTGACTAGCATCATATTCTAGTGCTAATCTCTTGTTAAAACTAAGCACCTAAGACGGAAAGATGTCAAATTTAGACCAAGTTGGAGTGAAAAGAGCATTGTGTGGCCTGATGGTAATTCGATACATGTCCTGTTGTGTGATGCATGGTTCTTTGTCTATTATTCAGTGTCTATATCGTGATTAATTTGGTATGGTTACTGTTATACCCTTGTCACTCCAACTTGGCCTAAAATTGCCATGTTTCAACCTTCAATGCTGAAATGTAGCAATAAACTGACACTAGAATAGGATGCCCGTCACTAAGAAGTGCTATGGAAAGGATGCAGGCCTGTAGCATTGTTTTTCTGCCACTGAGTAAAGTGAAATACGCGGCAAAAAGACGAAAATCTGAGCCAAGTTGGAGTGGAAATAGTATAGTAGTTTTGGTTTAGGTTTCGCTGCTGTTAGCTCTTTGCCTTTTTTTTTTTTGGGGGGGGGGGCTTAATTTGTCATTCGATCCACGCTGAATTTTTATTTTTTTTATAATTATATTCGCCTACAAAGAGCGAGAGACTGACGAGGAGAGTATATGTGAGTGAGGAAGAGGGGGAAGAGGGAGGGGGAGACCAAGGATGAGATGGAGGGATGGAGTGGAGAGGCATATGAAAGAGGGGTGTGAGCTGGGAGCAGGGCAGTGAAATGGCGGGGGACAGGGCGACATGGAGCCGATTTGTTTGTGGCCCCCCGTTACGGGATTAAGGCGGCTGGCAATAGATACATAGATAGATTTTCTGCTAGACTTATTTTTGATATTTTTACCAGATCTGTAATTATCTCTTGTTTAAATTATCTTCATTAAGTTAGCTAATTACTCTTGTTACGTGATCCCTGTCTGTGTTTGACTTGACTGGTACTTGTCCTTGGCCAGATTGTCGTCGGTTGTGGAAGCTCCCTAACATCCCTTCCTAAGCGATTTATTTTGTTTATTACACCTTACAATCATCTGTGTCGCCTCAGTCAAATACCACCATACTCAACATAAATAACACACAAAACGATACTAACCAGCCATATCCAAAAATAAGTCGCTAAGGTGGAGGTGCTAGGGAGCTTACATAACCGACGAAAAATTATTATGTATTAAGACTTGACATGGGTTCCTATTCTCGTTGGGTAAGGAAGCTCCCTAACACGTGTTCCTTGGCGATTTATTTTTGGATAGGGTTGGCTAATATAGTTATGTACATTATTTACGCAGAGAACGGCGATACTGGAAGGATTAATGTAACACAGGAGAGTAAGGTGTAATAAACAAAATAAATCGCTTAGGAAAATGTGTTAGGGTGTCTAGTAACCTGCAAAGGGTAATATGTGGGTGTGTAGTAACTTGCAAAGGGTAATATGTGGGTGTGTAGTAACTTGCAAAGGGAATATGTGGGTGTGTAGTAACTTGCAAAGGGAATATGTGGGTGTGTAGTAACTTGCAAAGGGAATATGTGGGTGTGTAGTAACTTGCAAAGGGTAATATGTGGGTATGTAGTAACTTGCAGAGGGAATATGTGGGAAAGGGAATATGTGGGTGTGTAGCTACTTGCACACATAGGCAAAAAAGGAACTCATATACGCTAGAATGCAAATACATCATGTATTAAAATCCTTAGGCGGAAGTAGATCACACACACACACACACACACACACACACACACACACACAAGGAATAAAGTACACCTCATTCTTGCACGTGGGTGTAAATATAATCAATTCAATAAATCAGTGTAACTAGATAAATTGGATTAATGAACGAAAAAAGCTTGAAAAAACTAATAAAACGAGTAAAATGCAAAAATAAATAAGAAAAAAAAAGAAATATGAGTAAACAAGTAAAGAAATATAAGTACAGAAATATGAGTAAATGAGCAAGTTGATATATGGAAAGAAATCTAAGTAAATAAGAAAATAAATTCAAGTTAATATAAGTAGATATAAAGTAAATAAATGTATGTCATGGTGGGGACTGAACAGAAACCAGAAAAAAAAAAATAATCAAGGGAATATAATTTAGGTTTCCATTGCCTTTGGGTAAATATTTAACAGAAGGTACAACAGGAATTTACGTAGTTTGAACTATTTCTTGTTCCCACCTCATCATTTGCTGACACTTTTCCTCTAGGACCCTTCCCTCACCGGTTAACCCCTACCCCCCTTTAAGGTCAATAAAAATTCCAGAGTCATTTGCAATGGAAGTGTCGCAGAAGTAAAATAAACATTGACAAATGATGAGCTATATACAGACCATGATAATAAATACGTGCATTGAAATTCATTCTTTGCCGCTGTGCCGATAATTTCTAATCCCAGTACTTTATGACAAACTACCGAACACTACCAGTTGAGATTCGGCGTATAAATTCCCCTTCCACCCTCCCCCTCCATCTTTTGCACACTCTCCATTACTGCCGTCCTTCTTAATAGGGTCTAAATCCAGCTTTGTTTCCCTGGTCTTTGTCTTGCTACATGGCCGGGCTGGGTAATGGCCGGATAATTGTTGGTCTGAGTTGAAATTGAAACTGCCAGCGCGAGGCGACGAAGTGATTTAATATATTTAATAAGGACTGCCAACATGTAAAATTAAGTGCTGCCAACATCTAAAAATGAGGATAGTCAAAATATAAAATTAAGGCTTTCCAGTATTTAAAATCAGGGATTGCCAACATCTAAATAAAGGACTCTCAACATCTAAAATTGGGACTGCCAACATCTAAAATTAATTATTGCTAACTCATAAAATTAAGGCTTGCCAACATATAAAATCAGGGATTCCCAACATCTTAATTAACGACTGCCAACATCTAAAATCAAGGACAGCCAACATCTAAAAACAAGGATTGCCAACATCTAAAATAGGGACTGACAACACATAAATTGAGGGATTTTGCCAATATCTAAAATAAGGGATTGCCAACGTCTAAAATTGAAGACTGCCAACATCTAAAATTAGGGATTGCCAACATCTAAAATTAAAGTTTGCCAATATCTAACATTAAGGCTTGCCAACATCTAATATTAAGGACTACCAGCATATAAAATCAAGCATTGCCAACATCTAAAATTAAGTACTGTCAACATCTAAAATTCAGGATTGCTAACATATAAAATTAGGGATTGCCAACATAAAATTGGGGACTGCCAACATCTAAAATTAAGGATTGCCAACATCTAAAATTTAGGACTGCTAACATTTAAAATAAAAGACTGCCAACATATTAAATTAAGGATTGCCAACATATAAAATTAAGGATTGCCAACAACTAATATTAAGGATTGCCAACATCTTTAATTATGGATTGTTGATATCTAAAATTAAGGACTGTCAACACCTAAAATTAAGGATTGCCAAAATATAAAATTAAGGATTGCCAAAATATAAAATTAAGGACTGTCAACATCTAAAATTAAGGATTGCCAACATATAAAATTAAGGATTGCCAAAATATAAAATTAAGGATTGCCAACATGTTTAATTATGGACTGTTAATATCTAAAATTAAGGATTGCCAAAATATAAAATTAAGGATTGCCAACACCTAAAATTAAGGATTGCCAAAATATAAAATTAAGGACTGCCAACATTGCCAACAGTATGCAGGTTGTTGATTACTTTTAATTTTTTTAATTAACCTGGCCCAGATTTTCATCCTTTTCTAGCGCATTTCACAAAGTTCGAGAGGACAAAGAAACACTACTATGGCTTAACATCCTTTTTCACTGCACTTCTTCGTGACTAGCATCATATTTTAGTGCTAATTGCTTGTTAAAACTCAGCACCTAAGACGGAAAGATGTCATATTTAGGCCAAGTTAGAGTCTGGCCTGATGGTAATTCGATACATGCCCTGTTGTGTGATGCATGGTTCTTTGTCTATTATTCAGTGTCTATATCGTAATTAATTTCGTATGGTTACTGTTATACTCTTGTCACTCCAACTTGGCCTAAAATTGCCATGTCTTAACCTTCAATGCTGAAATGTAGCAATAAACAGACACTAGAATAGGATGCCAGTCACGAAGAAGTGCTATGGAAAGGATGTAGGGCTGTAGCATTGTTTTATCTACCACTGAGTAAAGTGAAATACGCGGCAAAAAGACGAAAATCCGAGCCAAGTTGGAGTGGAAATAGTATAGTAGTTTTGGTTTAGGTTTCGCTGCTGTTAGCTCTTTGCCTTTTTTTTTTTTTTTTGCTTAATTTGTCATTCGATGCACGCTGAATTTTTATATTTCTTATAATTATATTTGCCTACAAAGAGCGAGAGACTGAAGAGGAGAGTGTATGTGAGTAAGGTGTAGGGGGAAGAGGGAGGGGGAGGCCAAGGATGAGATGGAGGGATGGAGTGGAGAGGCATATGAAAGAGGGGTGTGAGCTGGGAGCAGGGCCGTGAAATGGCGGGGGAACAGGCGACATAGAGGCGATTTTTTTGTGGCCACCCCTTACGGGATTAAGGCGTCTGGCAATAGATAGATTTTCTGCTAGACTTATTTTTGATATTTTTACTAGATCTATAATTACCTCTTGCTTAAATTAGCTTCATTAATTAAGTTAGCTAATTACGCTTGTTACGTGATTCCTGTCTGAGTTTGACTTGATTGGTACGTGTCCTTGGCCTGTATTCTCGTCGGTTAAGGTTGCTCCCTAACATCCCTTCCTAAGCGATTTATTTTGTTTAATACACCTTACTATCTTCTTCTGTGTCATCCCATTCTTATACCGCCATAGTCAACATAAATAACACACAAAAGGATGTTAACCAGCCATCTCCAATAATAAATCGCTTAGGAGGAGGTGATAGGGAGCTTACCTAACCGACGAAAATTTATTATGTATTATGACTTGGCATGGATTCGTATTCTCTTTGGGTAAGGGAAGCTCCTTAACACCTGTTCCTTGGCTATTTATTTTTGGACAGGGCTGGCTAATATAGTTAAGTACATTATTTATGCAGAGAATGGCGATACTGGAAGGATTAATGTAACACAGGACAGTAGGGTGTAATAAGCAAAACAAATCACTCAGGAAGAGGTGTTAGGGTGTGCAGTAACTTGCAAAGGGAATATGTGGGTTTGTAGTAACTTGTAAAAGGAATATGTGGGTGTGTAGTAACTTGCAAAGGTAATATGTGGGTGTGTAGTAACTTGCAAAAGGTAATATGTGGGTGTGTAGTAACTTGCAAAGGGAATATGTGGATGTGTAGTAACTTGCAAAGGAAATATGTGGGTGTGTAGTAACTTGCAAAGGGAATATGTGGGTGTGTAGTAACTTGTAAAGGGAATATGTGGGTGTGTAGTAACTTGCAAAGGGAATATGTGGGTGTGTATAAATTTGCAAAGGGAATATGTGGGTGTGTAGTAACTTGCAAAGGGAATATGTGGGTGTGTAGTAACTTGCAAAGGGAATATGAGAGTGTGTAGTAACTTGCAAAGGGAATATGTGGGTATGTAGTAACTTGCAAAGGGAATATGTGGGTGTGTAGTAACTTGCAAAAGGAATATGTGGGTGTGTAGTAACTTGCAAAGGGAATATGTGGGTGTGTAGTAACTTGCAAAGGGAATATGTGGGTGTGTAGTAACTTGCAAAGGGAATATGTGGGTGTGTAGTAACTTGCAAAGGGAATATGTGGGTGTGTAGTTACTTGCAAAGGGAATATGTGGGTGTGTAGTAACTTGCAAAGGGAATATGTGGGTGTGTAGTAACTTGCAAAGGGAATATGTGGGTGTGTAGTAACCTGCAAAGGGAATATGTGAGTGTGTAATAACTTGCACACATAGGCAAGAAAAGAAACCATATACGCTAGAATGCGACTACATCATGTATTAAAATCCTTAGGTGAGAACACACACACACACACACACACACACACACACACACACACACCATAAGGGATATCGCCACTTGGGTAAAAAAATATATATGTAAATAAAACGGGAAATGTAGACAGACGTATAGGGGTGGATGGACACACACACACACACACACACACACACACACACACACACACACACACGGGATAAAGCACACCTCGCTCATGCACTCGGGTGTACAGTCAGGGAAAGTTCCGCATTACCCACCTATCGAAGCACTGGTGTGAGACGGGTGAAAGTGAATCAGCAGCCAGACCTCATGTGTCTGGTAACTGTGAGTGTCAAGGAGGGGGAGGCGGGGGATTGGGGGCAGAGGAGGATTTGGTGATAGGTTGGGAATCAAGTGTAAGTCTGCAATGTATGACTTGGACGGTGTGTTAATATAGTAAGGATAGACGACAATATGATGCTAGCATTTTATTTAATAAATAACGTAGATGTCGGTAGTGTTGTCAGGAAACTTACGGAAGTTTGCTGGGTTCGGAAAGAGGTTTGAATGCTTTCATTCCCTCTCGACTTTAACATGAGACGTTTCCCCAGGAGATATTGGTAACGATATAACATATATTTACATTTTGTGTTAACTCGGAAACAAATCCACTATATTATATATCTATCTATCTATCTATATATATTATATATCTATCTATCTATCTATATATATTATATATCTATCTATCTATCTACTATATATATATACAGTATGTGGATTCTTACAGATTTGTTTAATTATTTATCCTCTGTCGTCCCACTATAAACATTCACCTGCAAACATGTCCAATGTTATTCTGGTAATTATTCATCTCGAACGTAGAGTCTAGGGTAGTGTGTACTAATAATAATAAAAAAAATAATATATAAGCGATTAACAGACTTTCTGTTTTCCTTTAGACAGAATGACATGGGATGTCCTAATTATATGTTCAGTCTCTGTAACTATCCTTCCTGTCGAACATTACAAAACGAAGGCAAAGAAGCATACCATTGACAGTAAACTTGTATTATGTATACATTATTGTAGACAGAGTTGGTGATTATTGTAGAAGAGTGTGATACCACAAAACCAACACAGACCTTTTGCACTTTGAGAATACGTCGGACGCATTATCATTGGCTATTGATACTGTGACGTGAGCAACTCTCCAAAACCTCCCACCGCCGGCCACCCTGTCTCCCACTCACAGTTACCAGACGTAAGGGGTCTGGCTGCTGCTTCGTGACTATTCGTCGACCACCAATGCTCCGAACAATGCGTAACGTGGAACTTTCCCTGACTGTACATATAAGTAAATAAACAAACAAGAAGCGGTGCCAAGGCACAGAAAAACCCGTCCCCGGCAGTCATTTTTGTGCTGACGTATACACACAACAGGCTATCTAGTCAAAGATGTCACATATCAAATTTTGGAGTAAATCCGGTGAAAACTGACTATTTAATGACCACTTGAAATTTTAGGCCCAACCCACCTGACACTGACCCCCCTACCGCTAACAGGGAGGTGACCCCCCTGATGTAATGAGGCACGTTATAGGATGCAGATTTGAAAGATGCACCTTTAGGTTTTGGTTTCATGTCGATATGACGAATTTGAAAGCAGTTATGGCGGAGTTATGGCGAAAAAACGATTTTTTTTTTTTTTGGCCCTTCAGCTCGAGCCTTGGCCCAGTTTGGCCCAAAATTTGATCAGGTAATCAGAAGGTCACAGCCCATCATCCCTGTATTTTTAGTCAAAATCGCACCAGTAGTTTTCGTGAAGTTATTAACAGACAGACAGACAGACAAACCGAGTGAAAACAATACCCGTCCCTGAGCTCCTCCGGGGCGTGGAAGGGTAATAAATATATCAATGCAAATAGATAAAATGGATTAATGAACGAAAACAAAGCTTTAAAAAACAATAAGGAGTGTATTAAAAAAATATATTGAATAAGTAAATACATAAGTATACAAGTAAATACCAAATATACTATATAAATAAACAATAAATGTAAACTACTGTAAGCAAATAAATATAAAGTAAATAGATATATGTGTCACGGGGGGACTGAACAGAAACCTGAAAAAAATCAGACGAATAAAATGCAGGTTACCATTGCCTTTGGGTAAATAATGAAGTTCGAAGTATTTGCTGTTCGTATCTCATTTGCTGACACTTTTCCTCAATGACCCTTCCGTCGCCGATTTACTCCTACCCCCGCTTGAGATCTATAACAATGCCAGGGGTCTTTTACAACGAAAGTGTTCAAAAGTCGTATAACTAAGAAGTAAACTATTGATGAACTACTGTATAATCAAACTACTCTCAAACATATATCCATTTAAGGTGACTCTCTACTACTTTCCAATCCCAGTACTTTAAGACAAATTACTGAACACTACCAGGTGAGTTTCTGCGTATAAATTTCCCCCTCCCCCCTCCCTCTTTCGCACTCGCTCCATTATGCCGTCCTTCTTAATAGGGTCTAAATCCAGCTCTGTTTCCCTGGTCTTTGTCTTGCTACATGGCCGGGCTGGGTAATGGCCGGATAATTGTTGGTCTGAATTGAAACTGAAGCTGCCAGCGCGAGGTGACGGAGTGATTTATAATATATAAGCGAAGGACAGCCAACATCTAAAAGTAAGGACTGCCAACATATAAAATCAGGGATTGCCTACACCAAAAACTAAGTATTGCCAACA
>NC_136973.1:17705174-17712674 GCF_032717465.1 Coenobita brevimanus
AGGGGAAGGAGAGACAAACAGGGAGACAAACAGGGAGACAAACAGGGAGACAAACAGGGGAAGGAGAGACAAACAGGGAGACAAACAGGGAGACAAACAGGGGAAGGAGAGACAAACAGGGAGACAAACAGGGAGACAAACAGGGGAAGGAGAGACAAACAGGGAGACAAACAGGGAGACAAACAGGGGAAGGAGAGACAAACAGGCAGACAAACAGGGGAAGGAGAGACAAACAGGCAGACAAACAGGGGAAGGAGAGACAAACAGGGAGACAAACAGGGGAAGGAGAGACAAACAGGGAGACAAACAGGGGAAGGAGAGACAAACAGGCAGACAAACAGGGGAAGGAGAGACAAACAGGCAGACAAACAGGGAGACAAACAGGGAGACAAACAGGGAGACAAACAGGGGAAGGAGAGACAAACAGGGAGACAAACAGGGGAAGGAGAGACAAACAGGGAGACAAACAGGGGAAGGAGAGACAAACAGGCAGACAAACAGGGAAACAAACAGGGGAAGGAGAGACAAACAGGGAGACAAACAGGGGAAGGAGAGACAAACAGGCAGACAAACAGGGGAAGGAGAGACAAACAGGGAGACAAACAGGGGAAGGAGAGACAAACAGGGAGACAAACAGGGGAAGGAGAGACAAACAGGGAGACAAACAGGGGAAGGAGAGACAAACAGGGGGACAAACAGAGGAAGGAGAGACAAACAGGGAGACAAACAGGAAGACAAACAGAGGAAGGAGAGACAAACAGGGAGACAAACAGGAAGACAAACAGAGGAAGGAGAGACAAACAGGGAGACAAACAGGGAGACAAACAGGGGAAGGAGAGACAAACAGGGAGACAAACAGGGGAAGGAGAGACAAACAGGGGAAGGAGAGACAAACAGGGAGACAAACAGGGGAAGGAGAGACAAACAGGGAGACAAACAGGGAGACAAACAGGGGAAGGAGAGACAAACAGGGAGACAAACAGGGGAAGGAGAGACAAACAGGGAGACAAACAGGGGAAGGAGAGACAAACAGGGAGACAAACAGGGAGACAAACAGGGGAAGGAGAGACAAACAGGGAGACAAACAGGGGAAGGAGAGACAAACAGGGGAAGGAGACAAACAGAAGGAGAGACAAACAGGGAGACAAACAGAAGGAGAGACAAACAGGGAGACAAACAGGGGAAGGAGTGACGAAGAGAGGGAGAGATACACAGGGAGACAAACAGGAGAGAGAGAGAGAGAGAGAGAGAGAGAGAGAGAGAGAGAGAGAGAGAGAGATGCAATGAAACAAAGGAAGGGAAAATGGAGAATGAGATGTACAGTCAGGGACACATGAAACAGATACACGCCAGCCAGGAGCGAGGCGGTGTTGTCCTGTCCGCACATGGTAACACTGACGGGTTCAGGGCTTCACCAGGTATCGATGGGTCGCTGCGGCAAAACGAACGCTTGTGAATTTGTTTCGGCCAAGAGGAACAGACTTATGATTAAAAATGTCAATATGAGTCAGATTAATTATGTTGCGTTCATATACCAGACGTGAGTATGTTTATCTTTGTGAATAAAAACTAGCTGTATTCAAGTTAAATTTATTTAGCACTAATTACGCTAATTCAATTTAATAAATTAATCATATTCCTCTTTCAGTATCGGTATCTGTTAGGAAACCGTTAAATGTAAGATATTGTCAGTCCATAAATATTACTTGACATGCTGCACGAAGCATACGCAGGAAGTGGGTATATTTTTTCTATGGTAATAACACTTTCGCTACCACAAGCGGACATTCATATTTTATCTTTACTAACGCCAGACGATTATATTCAGCTGAGGAAAAAAAAAAACTGGCAGCCAATAGGTTAATAAATATTTATCATTGAATGATATTACCCAAGACATTTTTTATTGTTTTAATCCAGTAATTAATCTCATTAATTAGCTTCCAAAATAAACACTTGTCAAAGTAGATAAATTCCACTTATGTTACAATTAAAATACATGAATATTTGCATGCAGAAGTAGACACGTGCTCCTAATTCAGTATACCCTGTCCATCCACCAAGCTTGTCAATGACAGCCTGAAGTCGCCTTCTCCGGTGTGCCTTCTAACTAGGTCCGGCTTTCCCCGAAATTCCTCCCACACCTCACGAGCATGATCCATTAGTTCCTGGGGTCTGCGCTCCTGCTGAGGCTCCCACGTATTTACTGTCGATGGCCATATATTTTCTATAGGGTTACAATCTGCCCCCTTACTTGGCCATTGCAGTAGCTGAAACTGTGGATGATCTTGAAACCACTGCTGCACAACACCGGCCTGATGAACAGGGCACCGGTCGTGGACAAAATATATTGGACCAGGAGGGAAAGGGTGGTTCCTGGCGGTAAAGGAAGGCAAAAAGAAATTGTTTAGTATGTCAACATACTTTTCAGCATTAAACCTCCCCTCTATGCGGTGCATGTCGCCCATTCCATGTATGCTTATCCACCCCCATATATTCACTGTCACATGCCCACTCCTGGCTACTTGGAAGATATTTTGCCGATCGTATCTGTTGAAACAAACCGTAATTAGATAGCAGTTTTATTTTAAAAAGTGTAAGTTGCCCATTTTCATATGTTGATTGTTCATCATTCATGTCAGTTACAAATAAGGCAAATTATGTTTGAAAAGGCTTTGATCATAGTAATTTTCTGAGAAAGCATGTATCAGTAATAATGTCCCATACTACTGATAAAGAATTTACTTAACACGTATTAATAATAATGTCTCACAGCATTAATACAATAACTTGCCTATTAGTTAGAAAACAGTGATTTCTACTTACCGAGTGTTGTTTCTCCTCCAGCAGTGGCGTTGGCCGTGACATGTAGACCTAAACGTCTTCTCATCAGTCCAAATCACTCGCTCCCAAAATCCTTCCTCATGGTTGACATAATGCTCCGCAAAACGTACTCGCCCTTCCCGGTGTGCATCCGTCAGGAACTTTTTAATTGCTGGTATTCTGTGATGCAAGCCTTCTTTGTGCATCCGTCGTCTGACTGTCTTCGCGCTGACATGAAGATGCAGAGCGTCCCTTATAGTCACAGCAGCTGACTGAGGAGTGGCCTCGGCTGCATGTATAATATCTCTGTCCTGAACTGCATTGGTGCATCGCGGTGGTCGCCCGCGTTGCAGGTTCCCACAATGATTGGTCTCCTCCGCCCTGAAAGACGATAGAATTCTCATTTATTCTATAAGTTCACATCCATTCTGCATGTTTGCATACATTCTGCATGTTCATAATGTGTATTGGCTGTATTTTTTATGGATATGTAACAGTAATAATCATATAAACTCGCCTGCGTATCCGCCTGACGACTGTTCCGGTAGAAATCCCTAAGTTGTTGGCTATGGCTGTTATGGACAGGCCACTTTCCCGCATACCAATAATGCGGCCTCTAAAACCAATCTTCCTCTCTCTCTCTCTGCTTGGCGTCTTGCTTCCATCCTTGGTCAAGTTTGTGTGCGCAGTCCAGTAGCATGGCACGTTAGGCATCACCTCGGTTCATCTTTACAAGGATGCTAAAAGGCCACTAACCCGGCCCTTTGCTACAAAAGACCATTGATTGCCCTGTTCATAGAGAGCAGTTACTGCGTTGGTCGGGAAGAGGGAAGGGCGGGTAGTGAACATGATAAAGGTTAGTCAAAGGTTACTTGTTCCATATGTCAATACTTAATCTATCAGTGTAGGATTAACTGCAATCCTACGGTCACATAGCAGTAAAACAGCTGATAAGGCATACCTCTACCCGCCGATTAGGCAATCCTGATCGGCCACATATTCCCCCTATTACATCACGTTTTTGTTTATATTGCTGGCATATAGATACAGGGAGTTGGCAGTCATAATAATTCTGTGGATCATATGATAGCTAAAGATAATGTTTTAATAATGAATAATTAGCAATAAATAATAATTGTTGTGTAAATAAAAATCCGAGCACTCTGTAAATATTGTATGGTTCGTGAGGTTTGTTGAAAGTAACACTTAATAACTTGACTCATAAGAACAGACTCTCGTATGTGGTGTGCAATTTTATTGTCATAACTCCATAATGTTTATCTTAAACGTATAATATTCAGGCAATACACTGTATACAGAGCAACAACAACTCTACATAGCAGCGCTAAAGCATTCGTTTTGCCTCAGCGACCCATCGATACCTGGTGAAGCCCTGAACCCGTCAGTGTTACCATATGCGGACAGCACAACACCGCCTCGCTCCTGCCTGGCGTGTATCTGTTTCATGTGTCCTTGATTGTACTTCGTAAATAAGGACGAAGATGAATATACGACACCAGACAGACAGACAGACAGATGCAGACAGGGAGAGAATGAAGAGGGGGGAGGGGTAAAGAGAAGGGCACAGGCTATAAGGGAGGAAGAAACAGAAGAAGAAAGGAAGAGGAATAAGGCAGGAAAGAGAGGAGGAAATATGGAGGAAGGAAAATTAATACTCAGACGGGAACGAAGATATCCAGGTATTCAGACAGGTAATAAGATGGGGAGACATTGCAACAGGTAGACACTGCAATAGGTAGACATTGCAATAGGTAGACACTGCAATAGGTAGACATTGCAATAGGTAGACATTGCAATAGGTAGACACTGCAATAGGTAGACACTGCAATAGGTAGACACTGCAATAGGTAGACACTGCAATAGGTAGACATTGCAATAGGTATACATTGCAACAGGTAGACACTGCAATAGGTAGACATTGCAACAGGTATACGCTGCAATAGGTAGACATTGCAATAGGTAGACACTGCAATAGGTAGACATTGCAACAGGTAGACACTGCAATAGGTAGACATTGCAATAGGTAGACACTGCAATAGGTAGACATTGCAACAGGTAGACACTGCAATAGGTAGACACTGCAATAGGTAGACACTGCAATAGGTAGACACTGCAATAGGTAGACATTGCAATAGGTAGACACTGCAATAGGTAGACACTGCAATAGGTAGACATTGCAATAGGTAGACACTGCAATAGGTACACTGCAATAGGTAGGCAGGAAAGATGGCTGCGTGACAGGAAAGGAACAGAGGTTGGATATCAGGCAGGCTGTAAGGATAGGCAGACAGCAGGCAGTAGTGATGGTAAGGAAAGACAGGAAGACAGCAGACAATGGCGAGAGGTAGGCAGGTCAGGAGAGGTGGGAGACAGGCAGAAAGATATCATAGTTAAGAGACAGGCAGAAAGACAGCAGACAGAGGTGAGAGACAGGCAGAATGACGGCTGACAGGGGTGAGAGATAGGCAGAAAGACAGCAGACAGAGTTAAGAGACAGGCAGAAAGACAGCAGACAGAAGTGAAAGACAAGCAGAAAGACAGCAGACAGAAGTGAAAGACAAGCAGAAAGACAGCAGACTGTGGTGAGAGACAGGCAGAAAGACAGCATAGGTGAAAGACATGCAGAATAACAGGAGACAGGGGTGAGACAGGCAGAAAGACAGCAGACAGGGATGAGAAAGGCAGAAAGACGGGAGACAGAGGTGAGAGACAGGTAGAAAGACAGCAGATGGCGAGAGACAAGCAGAACGACAGCAGACAGAAATGAGAGACAAGCAGAAGACAGCAGACAGAGACAGGCAGAAAGGCAAATAGGCAGAAGCTGATATATGCGACAGGAAGGCGGAAAAAGGTTTATATTATCTATTTATCTACATCCTACGCATACCTATATCTATCTACCTATCTACGAGAGAGAGAGAGAGAGAGAGAGAGAGAGAGAGAGAGAGAGAGAGAGAGAGAGAGAGAGAGAGAGAGAGAGAGAGAGAGAGAAGATTTACAGGGGAATGCAAGATGGTCTTCACAAAGGTATAATACAATGCCTTACCTGCAAATTAACATGATTCATGAACATACAAGAACGCAGGATACCAAAATGTGTGTGTGTGTGTGTGTGTGTGTGTGTTGAACTGCGACTCCATAAAAGACTCTAAACACATTAATTATTATATATATATATATATATATATATATATATATATATATATATATATATATATATATATATATATATATATATATTTTTTTATGCGAGGAAGAAGGAACCAAAGGCCATGAGCCCGCAGTAACAGTTCCCTCCAAGAGAAAAACAAAATACAATAGAGAGCCAAATTCAAGATCCGATCATTTTGAGATGCCTGGACACACTGCGTTTGAAAGACTGGAGATCATAGGCAGCAGGAAATTCAGACAGAGGGAGACAGTTGCAGAGCTGACCTGTTGCATAAATGAAAGACTGGGAGTAACGGTTAACTCTTGCATTAGAGAGTTGGACAGAAAAGGGATGAGAGTTTGCTGCCAGACGGGTGCTACGCGCCCGTCGTAGAGGTGGAGGAATGCAAGCAGACAGTTCAGAGAAGCAGTGACCAATAAAGTAGCGATAGAAAAGAGATAAAGATGCAACAGTGCGGTGAAGAGACAGAGGTTGAAGGGAGTCAGTAAGAGGAGGAGAGTTAATGAGACGAAAAGCCTTTGACTCCACCCTATTGAGAAGCACTGTATGTGGGGAGCCTCCCCATACATGAGAGTTGTATTCCACACAGGGGCGGATAAAACCCCTATATAGAGTCAACAATTGTGCAGGGGTAAAGAAAGAGTGGAGTCGGCTTAGCACACCCAATCTCTTGGAAGCAGATTTTACAAAAGTTGTAATATGATCTTTCCAAGATAAGTCCTGAGTAAATGAAACCCCAAGCATGTTCAAGGATGATGCAGGATTAAGCTGAATATTATTAAACATTAGTGGGTATACCTGTGGAAGATTTTGTCGGGTTGATAGGTGTAAGAATTGAGTCTTAGATGCATTAAAAACAACCATATTATTTTTACCCCAGTCAGAGATACGAGCCAAGTCAGACATTAGGTGTGCCATAGCCTCATCCCTAGTTTGATGAAGTAACTGTTGAGATGGGCGTTGCGGGAACCGAATGGAAAGGTGAAGGGTGGAGTCATCAGCGTATGAGTGGATAGGGTTAGATGTACAGCCTAGAAGATCATTGATGAATAAAAGGAAGAGAGTTGGTGATAGGACAGAGCCCTGAGGAACACCACTGTTGATAAATCTAGGAGAAGAACGATTGCCATCTACAACAGCGGCTATAGAACGACCAGAAAGGAAGCTAGTGATGAAGGCACAGATAGAAGGATAGAAACCGTAGGAGGGCAGTTTGGAAATTAAAGATTTATGCCAGACTCGATCGAAAGCCTTTGAGATGTCAAGTGCAATGGCAAAGCTTTCGCCAAAGTCCCGAAAGGAGGATGACCAGGAGTCTGAAAGGTAGGTGAGAAGATCGCCAGTGGAGCGTCCCTGACGGAACCCATACTGACGATCGGAAAGTAGGTTGTGATAGGAAAGATGCCTTAAAATTTGTCTATTGAGAATTGACTCGAAAACATTTGAAATACAGGACGTTAAAGCAATTGGACGATAGTTGGAGG
>NC_136973.1:17717674-17835174 GCF_032717465.1 Coenobita brevimanus
TGGAAACATGCATTGGTACTTCCTCTCTATAAAAGTGGCGATGTAAATGATGTAAGCAATTACAGACCAATCTCACTATTGCCCATTGTCTCTAAAGTACTCGAAAAGGTTGTTGCCAATCAGCTCATACACTTCTTGGAATCTAACAAATCACTGTCTAATACCCAACATGGATTTCGTCCTAGATTATCCACCGAGACAGCTCTTACTGTCATAACAGATAATATATATGATAACATGGATTCTAAGCAAGTTACACTGTTAACCTTGTGTGACCTCTCCAAAGCTTTCGATAGTATTAGTCACGACATTCTTTTAAGTATATGTGCTAAGCTTAATATTGACTGCTTCTGGTTCAAAAGTTACCTAGAAAATAGGACTCAGTCTGTCCGCCTGAGCAACACTATATCTGGTGAACTGAATGTAGCTTATGGGGTCCCTCAAGGCTCAATCCCTGGTCCTGTCTTGTTTACCATCTATGTTAATGACCTTGCTGAGAGTATAAATGGATGTTCTTTGGTGCAATATGCTGATGAAACCCAATTTCTCCAGGCTGACTCTATAAATAATCTCGAGGCTCTTATCTCCAAAACAGAAGGAACCTTATGGATTGCAAAACATTATTTTCTTAGAAATGGACTTATGCTAAATCCAAGAAAAACACAATGTATCTTCATAGGTAATAGACGACTTCTATCACATATCCTCCTAACACTCATAAATTGTTCTGGCGAACACATTTACCCGAGCACTAGTGTAAAAAATCTAGGTGTCTACATCGACAGATATATGCTTTTTGACGTGCATATTAATGAATTAAGTAAGAAAGTCATGGGAACACTTATGTTCATAAATCAAATAAGTGAAAACTTTGGTGAGTCAACTCGAAAAATTGTTGTACAATCTCTAGTTCTTAGCATAATAAATTACTGTATAGGTATATGGGGTACGACAAATAATACCTTACTTCACCAAGTTCGGAAACTACAAAATTTTGCAGCTAAAGTAGCTATTGGGGGAACAAGAAAGTATGACCATGTAACCCCCATCATAAAGGAATTAAAGTGGTTAAAGATTAAAGATAAACATATTTTTGACAGATGTACCACTGATTATATGGCTGTCAATGGTTTTTATCCTGAGTGGTATCTAAAGTTGTCCACTGTCAGTGCAAACACAGCCAGTACAACAAGACAGCGAAATAACCTTTTTGTGCCTAGAGCCAGAACAAACTCTGATGTCAGAGTCATCACCATACTAGGACCCAAACTGTGGAATAATTTACCTACTGATATCACTCATTCCGGAAGCTTACATGTTTTTTAATCTAAACTAATTTTAAGTGATTTGTAGTTGATATTATCATGTATCGAATATGACATGACTATTTTTGTCTGTGACTTTGTATACCGATTTGTAAGAATAACCACATTTTTTGGAGAAAAATTATTTGAACTTTGAACTTCTTCCTTTTTTGTCTTTCCTATCCTCCCTCGTCTACTCTACCTTCTATGTCTCAAAATTTTAATAGTTTCTTCTTCACTCCTCATTTCCAATTTTCCTCACAAACTGTAATTCCTCCTTCCTTTCCCCTCTCGTTCTTTTCATCCTTCCTTCCTTCTTCCAGTCAGTCCTTCTTCCCTTCTACCCTTCCTTCCCATTTCATTCCTTTTATCTTCCCTTCCTCTCTTCACTCCATCCTTTCATCTTTCTTCCACTCAATCCTTCCTACCTTCCTTCCTCCCTTCTTACAATCCATCAATCCATCCATCTTTTCCTCCTTCCTTGCCTCCTCCACTCCCTCCCTCCATCCTTCCTTCTTTCCTTCCTTCCTTCCTTCCCCTATTGTCTTTCTTTTCTCCCAGCTTCTTTCTTTCCCTCTTTCCTATCCCCTTTTTCCTTCATTTTTCCTTCCTTCCTTCCTCTACAGTCCTTCTTTCCTTCCCGCGTCTAACTTTCCGTCTTTCCTATCCCGTCTTCCTTCTTTTCCTTCCTTCCTCCCTCCCTCTCTTCACTCTACCTCATGTTCATTAATTCCTTCATTTGTATTTCTCTCGTAATCCTTCCTTGACTCTTCCCGCATTCCTTCCTTCCTTCATTAATCCTTCATTATTTTCTCCCCTCTTCCTTTCCTCCTTCCTTACCCATACTTTTACCATTCCTTCCTTCCTATAGCTTTCCTTCCTTCCTTCCTTCCTCCTTTATCTTTATATTCATTCCCTCTTTTTTTCTTCCTCCTTCCCTCCTTCTTTCCTTCCTCCTTTATCCTTCTCTTCCTTTCCCTCCAATGTTTTCTTCCATCCATCCTTTTTCCCTCCCTCCTTCCTTCCTCATTTACCCTTCTCTTCCCTTCCCTCCAACTTATTCTTCCTTCCTTCTTTCCTTCCTCCTGTATCCTTATCTTCCTTTCCCTCCAACCTCTTCTTCCTTCCATCCTTCTTTCCCTGTCTCCCTCCCTCCTTCCTTCCTTCCCTCACAAAATCGTTCCAGTCGTTAATGCCATCAAATTTGTCATCTCCAAACCTTCCTTCGATCTCTTATTACATTTCCCTTCTCACCCTCCTTCCAATTTACATTTCTAGTTTCCTTTCCCTCTCTTATATCATCCTGTGTTATACTCATTTCCCTCTCCACTTCCTTCTCCATTCATTTCTCTATCGGGTGATGTCATTTCTTTATTCTGTCTGTCTATTGCCAGACTCCTTAATCCCGTAAGGGGTGGCCACAAACAAACCGTCTCCAAGTCGAGTGTTCCCCGCCATTTCATTGTCCTGTTCCCAGCTCACACACCCCATCTTTCATATACCTCTCCAATCCATCCCTCCAACTCATCCCTGGCCTCCCCCTCCCTCTCCCCCACCACCACCTCACTCACATACACTCCTCGTCAGTCTCTCACTCTCCATCCCCTCCACATGGCCATTTCTTTATTACGTTTACTAATTCCAGTTTTATTCTCCATCATTCTCATTTCCTTGCTCCCTCAGTGCTATCATTTCAACACTTTTGTCTTATATATTCATATGTTGTACTCATTTCACTCCTGTATTCACTCCTCCATTCATTTTCTGTTTTATTCTATACTTCATATCCTTCATTTCCTTAATCCCATTGTCGTAAAATTTGTATTCCAATTTGTATTCCAGTTTGTATTCCTATTTGTATTCCTATTTGTATTCCAGTTTGTATTCCTATTTGTATTCCTATTTGTATTCCTATTTGTATTCCTATTTGTATTCCTATTTTTCATCGTTTTAAAACTTTTCCCCTCTTTCTCATCTCTTACCCACACCCTCGTTTCTCCTCTCTGTCTCCTTTCATTCTTTCTCTCCCTCCTTCCTTTATTTCCCTGTCACTCTATCTTTCCTCCTCCCTCTATATATTTCTTCCTCCCTTTCCCTCCCTTCCTATCGTCCTGGTTCATGTTTCCTCCTCCTCCTCCTCCTCTCTTTCTTCGTCTGTTCTTTTCTCTTCTTTCCTCCCCTCTTCCTTCCCTCCTTCTTTCCTCCTCTCCTCATCTCTCTGCTTTTCCCCTTTCATTTCCTCTCCATGATTTCTTACTTCGTTTCAAATTCCCTTCCTACTTTCCCCAGACACACACTCTCTCTCTCTCTCTCTCTCTCTCTCTCTCTCTCTCTCTCACACACACACACACACACACACACACACACATTTCATTTCCTCTCTATGATTCCTCACTCACTTCCTTTCTCATTTCCTTCCTGCTTGCCCCATACATTCTCTCTCTCTCTCTCTCTCTCTCTCTCTCTCTCTCTCTCACTATCAATTAATGATCACTTAATAGCCAACTAAATAGACAACAGGATAGAAAACGTGCCGTCATTACAGGCTCTTTAGGGTAAACTTTTGTATTTACTGACAACTCGGAGGTGAGAGAGAAAGAGAGAGGAAAAAGAGAGAGAACAGGGCATCGTCAGTGTTAATCCGTTTCCTGACTCATAAAATCCGGGAAAATCAGACGAAATCCGAGGAGAAATCTCCAGCGACGAGTGAAATGAACATTGATTGTGGAGGCAGCATGATGGAAGGGGAACTGGAGAGCATTGTTCATCTCTCTCTCTCTCTCTCTCTCTCTCTCCCTTCCTTCCTTCCTTCCTTCCTTCGTTCCTCCTATCTCCCCTCCCTTTCCTCTCTTTTCATATACCCTCACTTTCATCCTCTCTCTTTCCAATTCTCTTTTTTTTTCTTTATGTTTGTCTACCTTTTTCATTTCTCTCCTCCTCCCTTCCTTCTCTCCTTCCTCCCTTTCTCTCCTTCCTTCTTTCCTCTCCTTCCTTCCTTCCTTCCTTCCTTCCTTCCTCTCTGCCTTCCACGTTTTCCTCATCCCTTTTCACTGATTTTGCAACAACTAATTTTAATTGGCTATATTTTTTTATTCTTCTGGTTCCTCCTTAATATTTTCGCCCTTCCCCTTTTGTCTCTCTCTCTCTCTCTCTCTCTCTCTCTCTCTCACACACACACACACACACACACACACACACACGTTTTCATCTTTCCTTCCTCTTTTCCTTCCTCATCTCTCCTCTTAATGTCTCTTCAATCTCCTCTGTCTCGCATCTCTCTCATCCTGCCCTCTCTCTCTCTCTCTCTCTCTCTCACACACACACACACACACACACACACACACACACACACACGTTTTCATCTTTCCTTCCTCTTTTCCTTCCTCATCTCTCCTCTTAATGTCTCTTCAATATCCTCTGTCTCGCATCTCTCTCTCTCTCTCTCTCTCTCTCTCTCTCTCTCTCTCTCTCTCTCTCTCTCTCTCTCTCAACTCATCGCACAAGAGACATCACACACAGTCAAGCAAGACATCACAATTAGGCTGGAGGGCAGAGCTTGGCAGAAAAATATATTTGACAAAAGTAAAATTACGTTAAATTAATGGACTGGAAGAAGAAAGAATTACAAGAATAATTACAGGAAGAAAAATTACAGGAAGGAAAATCACAAGAAGACAAATTACAGGAAGAAGAAAAATTACAGGAAGGAAAATCACAAGAAGACAAATTACAGGAAGAAGAAAAATTACAGGAAGGAAAATCACAAGAAGACATTTTACAGGAAGAAGAAAAATTACAGGAAGAAGAAAAATTACGGGAAGAAAAAAAATTACGGGAAGAAAAAAAATTACGGGAAGAAGAAAAATTACAGGAAAATTACAGGAAGAAAACTTACAAGAAAAAAATAACAGGAAGAAGAAAAATTACAGGAAAAAAATAAAGGAAGAAAAAAATTACAGGAAGAAGAACATTTACAGGAAGAAAAATTACAGGAAAATATTACAGGAAGAAAATTACAAGATTAAAGGAAGAAAAAAAATACAGGAAGAGATTAAAGGAAGAGAAATTACAGGAAGAAGAAAAATTACATTAATTTGGGCGACGGGAGGAAGACAAATGGTGGGTGAAGACAGCGAGGAGGACAAGGAAGACAAGTGCCCGTATTCCTATCGGTTAAGGAAGCTCCCTAACACCTCTTCCTATGCGACTTATTTTTGGATATGGCTGGTTAATGTCCTCCTGTACGTTATTTATGCAGAATATGGCGACACTGGGAAAATTTATATAACACAGACGGTATAAGTAAGATGTAGCAAACAAAATAAATCGCTCAGGAAAAGGTGTTAGAGAGCGTTCTCAACTGAAGAGGATAGAAGCCGTAGAATGAGAAGAGCATGACTAAAGACAGGAAGAAGTAGAATGAGTGTGTGTGTGTGTGTGTGTGTGTGTGTGTGTGTGTGTGTGTGTGTGTGTGTGTGTGTGTGTGTGTGTGTGTGTGTGTGTGTGTGTGTGTGTGTGTGTGTGACTCTGGGCACAAGTTTCACACCCCGTTCACCGACACCCAGCAATCCTACGTACTACACACCTTCACATGTCACAACTTCGGCGCTAACACCCACCGTCCATATTGAATACATACCAGGGCTGTCGCATACAGGACTGGTGTAGTGGTATTAAGAGGGTGGTATTTATTATTGGTATATAGGCTATTTCTTCAGTTTTTCTATTGCAATAAAACTGATATATATAAATGTGTATATCTCCTGGGTGTTGATATTCGTTAGGGATGATGTTGACTCTACTCTTCTCTCTCTCTCTCTCTCTCTCTCTCTCTCTCTCTCTCGTGGTCACAGTAGGCAAGATCTCTCTCCCTCTCTCTCGTGGTCACAGTAGGCAAGATCGTTCTCTCTCTCTCTCTCGTGGTCACAGTTGGCAAGATCTCTCTCTCTCCCTCTCTCTCGTGGTCACAGTAGGCAAGATCGCTCTCTCTCTCTCTCTCTCTCTCTCTCTCTCTCTCTCTCTCTCTCTCTCGTGGTCACAATAGGCACAAGATAAAGACGAGATTTTACGATGCTTTAAATTCGGCGTCGGAGACCATCCAGGGAGATTTATTTCGCGGCTCATGATTTTCGTGGTCACAGTTGGCAAGATCGCTCTCTCTCTCTCTCTCTCTCTCTCTCTCTCTCTCTCTCTCTCTCTCTCTCTCTCTCTCTCTCTCTCTCTTTCCTTTCCTTCTTACCTCTCTCCTCTGCTTATTTCCTCCCCCTCTCCCTTGCTTCCTCCCACCCTCTCTCTCCCTGCCTTCCTCTTTCCCTTGCCTCCTCCTCCTGTCTCTTCCCTGCTTTCATTCCTCTCTCTCTCTCTCTCTCTCTCTCTCTCCCTTCCGTCCTACCACCATTCCTCCATCTTTCCTTCCCTCCCTTCCTCCCTCACTCCCTCCCTCTCACTCGTCTGGAGGTAGGTGAAAGGGGGGGGGGTAAAAGGAGAATGGAGGAGGAAAATTAGATGGAAAGAATGGAGTGGCAAGAAGGAGGAAAAATGGGAGGAGAAGTGAAGGAAAAGGAGGAGGAAAGAGTACACACGAGTACAAAGGAAAGCAAACAGCAACAGCCCTGCTAGTGCTTTCGCGGCTGTCTGGTATAGAGAAGGTTGTTAAAAAAAAAAAAAAAAAAAAATTATTCTATCTGTTACAGACAAGGATATAGAAGCAGGAAGGCTCCCCCCCCAACCAAACCCTCCATCTGAAACCGACAGGAAACAGTGAGAAGGACCACCATGCAGCATAGAAAAACTGTCATGAATATTTTATAGGAAGGAGGGGATAGGAAATCTTATTCTACACTATCTACACGAAAAGGAATGTAATATTAAGTCAGACATTATCTATCGATGTTGTTCTGCGGTTGTAACATCCAGGCTCTGAAAAAGGAAAAAATATATATACTGTATATACAACAAAAGTGTTATCCAGGAGTGAACATACTTGGCTGAGGGTTACATGACAGTTATCTACAAACACACACACACACACACACACACACACACACACACACACACACACACACACACACACACACACACACGATTATTAAATATTAGAAATGTATCACAGTTTACTACAAGAGGGCAATTTGTTTCATATACTCAAAACTCTATTAAAGAAGAAATGCTTAGCTTCAAGAGACTAAAATCGTTTGCCAATAATTTTATTCCCATTACCTCCAGTACTCGTGTAATTTGAGTGATCTACTTTTCTTTTTAATGCAAGGAAGAAGGAACCAAAGGCCAAGAGCCCGCAATTACCGTGAAGTATTTATCGACAGCCATATTATCATGTCCTTTGAATACTGTGAATACTTGAATTAAATTTCCTCATAAGCTGCATTTAGTTAGGGTAAAGAGATTCAGGGCTTCTACACGCTCCTCGTATGGTTTATTTTTCGATCTAGATATCATGTCACCCTTTGCTGTACTAAAGTTTCTCCATATCTCTTTTATAATATGGTGGCCAGAACTGAATGCAATACTCCAAGCGGCTCAAACGTACTAAGGAATTATACAAAGTGAAGACGATTTTTTCTGATTTATATTCGAATCCTCTACCTATGAATCGAATCAATTTATTGCCTTTTTCACCGCCTCTGTACACTGTTTGCTTGGTTTCAGATCATTTGTTATTACTCTGAAGTCTTTTCATGGTTTACCTTATCAAATAGGACATTATTCTATAACTAGCCCTTACGTTTTCACTGCCAATGTTTAGCACTTTACATATATTATTAATGAAATCCACCTGCCATGTTTGAGCCCAATTAAACAGTTGATCAAAATGTCTCTGAATTGCCTGCCTCTGTAATGCTGTATCTGCTCTGTTACCTATTTTAGTATCATTACAAATATGGAAATTTGTGTGCTGTATGTTAAAAGAATATTACCTAACACTGAACCCTGTGGCACTCCACTTGTAACATCTATCCACTCTGATTATTTACCTTTAATTACTACTCTCTGCTTTCATCTCGTCAGCCAATCTTCGATCCACCCGAGCACACTGTCACTGAACCCATGTGCCCTTAACTTCTGAAGTAGTCTTTTGTGTGGAACTTTTCAAAAGGCTTTTGAAAATCGAGATACACAACGTCAACAGATTTCGTCTCGTCGTGTATGTTCAGTACAGTACCAGTATATCACTGAAAAAGGCCAACAGCTTCATGAGGCAGGAGTAATTATTCTGAAAACCATGTTGCGAACCCTTGGTGAGGTTGTTTGTTTCTAAGTGTTTCACAAACTTGTCTCTGATAATGGTTTCAAGCAATCTGGATGCCACCGACGTTAAACTAATTAGGCGGTAATTTTCTGGTTGTGCGTTTTTACCCATTTTGAATATTGGGGTTACGTTTGCAAGCTTCCATTCGTGTGGCACCTAACTGCTCTTAAGTGATAAGTTAAAAAGTTCAGATAAAGGTTTTGATATTTCATTCCATAGTTCCTCTAATACACATGGAATATTTATTTATTTCCCTTTCATTTGCTGATTGCAAGTAGTACAGTACATCACTTTCACTAACTGTAATATCATCGATTAAGTTGCCCTCTTCTACAGGAACTGGGGAGAAATGGGAAATGGAGTTCCCCCGAGCTAAGCCCTGTATTGGACTATATAGCCCCGCTAGGGTTACAGGAGCGAGCTACCACCCCCGGCACGGCAGCCCGGGCGAGGCTCGAACTCGCAATCCCCCGATTACGAGTCCGGCGCTCTACCACTGTGCTACCGCGCCCCCCTACAGGAACTGGGGAGACTTCAGGAATCTCATGGGTAATTTTCTACTGCATTGTAAATACTGATGGAATGAAAGTATTAAGAATGCTGACATCTTAGTTTCAATATCAGTGTGCTCTCCGTTATCTGTCATTAAGGGTCTGATTGTAGGAGTTATTACTTTTTTGCTTCTGACGTAACTGAAAAATTCTTTGGGATTTAATTTACTGCTTCTGGCAATATCTGCCTCAAGGTTTTTCTTACTGCATTTCATCACGGTAACTTTTTTGGTTTTCCATCTAAGAGCATCAATATTTGTTTTTGTCCCTTTAACTCTTTGTGGAGTTATTTTTTAAAGCAAGACTTTTAGCTGACAGAGTGTTTAATATTGGAGCTCCACCAGTTTAGTCTTGAATTTTTGGCCATCCTTGTGTTGTGCACTGTAATACATAACTTGACAGCACTGTTGTGAATTTGTAAAATATTGCCATACATCAGTGATATCTAACGTTTCAGTGATGGGATGCCAGTTGCCTGCATCTACAATTGCCTTTAATATATCAAAATTAGCTCTCATATAGCTGGGCACTTTCTCACAAACTGGCCTTGGTAATGTCTTAATTGAATTTAAGGTTAAAAGTGAGTATGCGATGATCGTTTGTACTAAATTCTTCGCAAATAACATTAGTAGCAAAAATTTTGCGATGTGGATAGGACAAGATCTAGGATGTTAGCACCATGTGTTGGCTAATAGACAACTGATACAATGAACTTTCCTGCAGGTTTGTATATAGGTCTTACCTTGTGCGCAAGGAAAGGATTTCCCATTGCAGAACTGGTAAATTAAAATCACCAAATATTACAGGATGCGTAGAAAGAAAATAAAGAGGGAGAGAAAGGATAAAAAAGGAGGAAGACGCAGACAAATAAAAAGAAGCGGAGGAGGAGGAGAAGGGAATATGGAGGAAGGAAGGAAGGAAGGAAAGAGGAGGAGGAGGAGGAGGAGGAGGAGGAGAAGGAGCAGGGGGGAAAATGGAACAGAGGAGGAGGAGGAAGACAAAAAGAGGAAGAAGGCACAGCATAAGGAAGCGCAAAGGAAGAAAAGAGGGGAAAAAAGAGCGGAGAAGAGAGAGAGAGAGAGAGAGAGAGAGAGAGAGAGAGAGAGAGAGAGAGAGAGAGAGAGAGAGAGAGAGAGAGAGAGAGAGAGAGAGAGAGAGAGAGAGAGAGAGAGAGAGAGAGAGAGAGAGAGAGAGAGAGAGAGAGAGAGAGAGAGAGAGAGAGAGAGAGAGAGAGAGAGAGAGAGAGAGAGAGAAGAGTGGAAAGGAAGGAACACTGAAGCGAATTAAGAAATGATGAAGGAAGCAGTAATTGTGATAAGGAAAAAATAAACGACAAAAGGAAGAAAAAGGAGAGGAAGGATGAAGGATGGAAGGAAGAAAAGGTAAGAAAGGAAGAATGGATAAATGAAGGAAGGAAGAAAGGGAAGGATGAAGAAGGAGCTAAGAAGGAAAGTAGCAAATTCTGACTCTGGAGGCGGTGGGTGTGAATGAAGGAGAGAGATGGGGATGAAAAGGAAGGAGAAGGAGGGATAATGGGAGGGGTCGAGAAGCTGAAGGAGGAAGGAAGGAGGGAAAGAAAACAGAAGAGATAGAAGGAAGTAAAGACGAAGAATAAGGAAAGGAAGGAAGGAAGGAGGAGATGAAAAGCAACAATGGAGGAATTTTAGAAGTATAAAGGAGTACAAAGAAACACACACACACACACACACACACACACACACACACACACACACAAGCTAAAATATACAATGACAAACAAGTACACATACACAAACACAAACACAAAGCACACACACACACACACACACACACACACACACACACACACACACACACACACACACACACACACATCTGATGTATGCAGATGATATTGAAATACTGATTAATATTGAACAGGATATTACATACTGGCCCATAGTTTTGTTAGTATCTGTGAGCTTCGTCCACTGAAAGTTAATGCAGAGATGAGTAAATTGATGATTGTCTGAGAAAGAAAATTAATATAGGTAAGAGTAAATTGATGACGTTATGTAGATGAGAATAAATTGATTGTCTGATAATGTTAATGCTCATAAAATTGATGATTGAGAGGGAATGTTAATGTAGATAAGAGAGAATTGATGATTGGGAGGGAAAGTTAATGTAGACAGGAGTAAATTGACTGTTTGAGAGAGAGAGAGAGAGAGAGAGAGAGAGAGAGAGAGAGAGAGAGAGAATGTAGATTAAATTGATGATTGTTCTCGTCGGTTAAGAAAGCTCCCTAACATCTCTTCCTAACCGATTTATTTTGTCTATTACACCTTATCACCCTTTTCTGTGTTATATAAATCCTTCTAATATCGCCAGACTCTGCATTAATAGCGTTCAAAAGAATATAAACCAGCCTTATCCAAACATAAATCACTAAGGAAGAGGTGTTAGGGAGCTTCCTTAACCGATGAGAAAGAATGGGAGAGAGAAAAGATCCTCCTGTTTTCTTCATCTCCTTTTCTTCCTCCCTTCTCCTTCTTCAACCTCCTCCCTTTCACTACCTCCAGACGAATGAGGGAGGGAGGGAGAGAATAAAGCTGGGAGACAGGGAGGAAGGGAAGGAATGGGACAGGAAGCAACGAAGAGAGGGAGGAAGGAAGCAATGGAGAGAGGGAGAGAAGAAGGAAACAATGAAGAGAGGGAGGAAGGAAGGAAGGAAGAAAGGGATAGAGGGAGAGAGGGAGAAAGGAAGGGAGAGAGGGAGGGAGGAATGAAGAACTGGAGAGAGGGAAGGAGGAAGAAAGAAAGGGAGAGAGGGAAGAAGGAAGAAAGGGACAGGGGGAGGACGTAAGAAAGGCAGGGGGAGGACGGAAGTAAGGGAGGGGAAGGAAGGAATAAAGGGGTAGAGAGGGAGGAAGGAATAAAGGGGTAGAGAGGGAGGAAGGAATAAAGGGGTAGAGAGGGAGGAAGGAATAAAGGGGTAGAGAGGGAGGAAGGAAGGGAGGGAGAGGCAGGAAACAATGGAGAAGAGAGGAAGGGAGGGAGGGGAGGGGACAGAAAACAACGGAGACAGAGAAATGATGCAATGGAGGGAGTTAGGAAGAAAGGTAGAAAGGGAGAAAAGGAGGGAGGAAGGAAGAAAAGGGAAAGAGGGATAAAGAGAAGGAGGAAAGAAGAGTGGACGGTGCTATGAAAGCCTTGATACGAAGGCTGAGGTTAACAATAATGAGATTACTGGTTTTACTCTACCTTGGCCCACATTTTCGTCCTTTTGCAGGCTATTTCACGTAGCTCAGTGGCAGAAGATGGCAATACTACGGCTCCACATCCTTTCCATAGCACTTCTTCATGACTAGCATCATATTTTTGGGTCATCCTCTAATTACAGCTCTGCATTCAACATGGGATGGCAATTTTAGGCCAAGTTAGAGTAAAAATGCTATAACACCCACACAGATACATGGGTGTGTGATTCTAGCTTGGCATGAAAACTAGAATTCAAGAGTTAGAAAGGTGTGGGAATCTTGACGAACGTGTGTGGAGTGTGGAGGGTGGATAGGACAAGAAGTAGGATTCGTGAAAGATGTGGAGAATGGAATCTGATGGTCGAGAGAGCTGAAGAGAGCGTGCTTAGTTGCCATAGTCACTTGAAGAGCATGGATATAAATAGGATGGTGAAGAGAGTATATGCGATGAGTTTGGATATGTTCGTTTGTCCAACCATCCAATCATACATCCACATATTAATCCATCCATCCATCTCATTTTTGTTGTGATGAGGAGGGGTAGATTGAAATGGTTTAGGCATGTAGAGAGTTGACAGGAAGAATGGGACTGGAATGTATTGATGTTGTGATGAGGAGGAGTAGACTGAGGCGGTTTGGGCATGTGGAGTGCTGAGATGAAGGATGGGACTGCAATGTATTGGTGCTGAAATAAGGAGGGGTAGATTGCGATGGTTTGGGTATGCGGAGAGTTGAGAGGAAGGACGGGACTGGAGTGTGTTGGTGTTGTGATGAGGAGGGGTAGATTGAAATGGTTTGGGCATGTGGAGAGTTGAGGGGAAGGATGGGACTGGAATGGATTGGTGTTGTGATGAGCAGGGGTGGAGTGAGATGGTCTGGACACGTAGAGAGTAGGATGGGACTGGAGTGTATTGGTGTTGTGATGAGCAGGGGTGGAGTGAGATGGTCTGGACACGTAGAGAGTTGAGGGGAAGGATGGGACTGGAGTGTATTGGTGTTGTGATGAGGAGGGGTAGACTGAGATGTTTTGGGCATGTGGAGAGGATGGAGAATGACAATTGGGTGCGGAAGGCAAGGAATGTGAACGTCGAGGGTTGGGATGCGAGAGGCATACTAGAAAAATGACATGACACGAGACCATAGAGTGTGAACTCAGCGATAAGGGACTGCATAAGGAGGCTGCCAGAGATCGAGCAGCGAAGAGAGCCGTTATTAGGTGACCAAGGCAGACGAATGCCAGCATATTGATGCCTTTATATGATACTGTTGTCCATCCATTCCATCCATCGACTTTTATTCCCATCCATCAGTCCATCCACCCATCCATCTATCCATCCATCCACCCATCCATCCATCCACCCATCCATCAAGCCATCCATCCATCCACCCATCCATCCATCCACCCATCCACTCATCCACCCATCCATCCATCCACCCATCCATCCATCCACCCATCCATCCATCCATCCACCCATCCATCTATCCACCCATCCACTCATCCATCCACCCATCCATCCATCCATCCATCCATCCACTCCAAAGCCCATATTCTCTACAATTACGGAAGCTCCCTAACCATTTTTCTTAAGCGATTTATTTTGCTTATTACCGTACATCATGCCTTCCTCTTCGGTGTTACATCATCATCATCATCATCATCATCATCACCTAATCATTCTAATATCACCATACTCATCATCAATAACTACAAAACGACATTAGCCAGTCGTATCCAGAAATAAATCGGTAAGGAAGAGGTGTTAGGGCGCAAGTTCTTAGACAGCCAAATCATCCTCAATTATAGTGACCCTCTCCGCCACAAAGCTCTCTCTGACAGCTGGTAAGGGAGGCACTGACAGCCCCCTTCGTCCTAGGAAAAAAACTTATCAAACCCCAGGACGAACGCCATTGACTTCATTAGCCGATTGCTTCAGGAAGAGGAGGAGGGAGAAGAGGAGGAAGAAGAAAAGGAGGAAGAAGAGCAGGAGGAGGAAGAGGAAGAAGAAGAGCAGGAGGAGGAAGAGGAAGAAGAAGAGCAGGAGGAGGAAGGGGTGGGAGCGTAAGAAAAATAAAAGAAAACGGAAGAGATATTGGAGCAGAGGAGGAGGAGGACACGTTTACATCTCTCGACAGCTTCAGTAGTATGGCATTGTTTCACTAAATTCCTATTTCCTAGAGAGAGAGAGAGAGAGAGAGAGAGAGAGAGAGAGTTATATCTTTCAATAAATTCCTGCTTCCTCCGAATGATTTACTTAGCTTATACATGACACTTAGTGAGAGAGAGAGAGAGAGAGAGAGAGAGAGAGAGAGAGAGAGAGAGAGAGAGAGAGAGAGAACCAGTCAGTACTCACCCAATAATGTGCTGTTGGTGATGATCTGAAATATTTTCCCTGGGTCCATCTTGCTTGGCGATTTATTTTCCTTCCTCTTCCTGGCTCTTTTCTTCCCCTTTATCTCTTTTTCCTTTATTTAGGCGTCTTTACTGGCCTTTATTCACTTTTATTTTAGTCACCGGTAATCACAGTTTCTCCATTTTCTTTGACTTTTCATTTTTTATATTCATTACCTTTTACTTCCTCGTTAAACTCTTCTGCCTTTTCTGGATTTTTTTTAACTTTCCTTCCTTTTCGTTACCCTTTTGTTTTTCTTCCTGATTTAGCGTATTTTTCCCTTTTTTCTCTTATTTCACTGTTACGTTTCTTCCTTTTACTTTCACGTCTGTCTGTGTCCCAGTCTTCATATTTCCACCTCTTCTTTGAAATGCTTTAATCCTTCCTTGCCTTTTCTCTTATTTCTTTGCTCTCGTTAGCTAATTTAATTTTGTTTGTCTTTTTTGGCATTTTCAATTTTCTCACACTTTCTCTCACACGTATTTTCTTAATGGTTCTATCTCTATTTTATTCCACAATTCCCATTTCTCTTCAATTTTTCTGTTTATTATCTTTCTTTACTATACAATTATATACTTATTATTAATATTTTCCTTTCTTACTTGATGCAATTTCTTTCTTCCTTTATTTTGGGAACTAATTATTTCGATCAATATTTTTTAGGATCTTTGTCTAAACACCTTTCACTTATTCTCTACTTATCTTGTGCTATGTTAAGTGCACAGCTAAAGGGGTTCTATTAGTGTTTTTCTCGTGTTCTCTAGTGTTCAATCCCTCTTAAATGTACAGAATAACCTACAAGAGACGATTACCGGATTTTGCTGTTACGGCGTCGAAGGTCTCGAAGTTAAGAGGAGGAGGAGGAGGAGGAGGACGGGAGAAGGAGGGGGAAGACGAAGAGGAGGACGTGGAGGGGGAAGAAGAAAAGGAGGAGGAGGGGGAAGAAGAGGAAGAGGAGGAGGAAGAGGGAGAGGAAGAGGGAGAGGAAGAGGAAGGGAAGTAGGATGAGGAGGAGTAATAGTTATCAGATGGTGTTCACGTTCTCTAAAGTTATATATGAACAGGTAAATGTGTTCTATTATGTTCTAGTAATGTTCTAGTAGCGTCCAGGTGTTTAGAAAGAAAATATGGGCCAATTTAGGTGTTCACTTTGTTCATAATGTCAGCACTGAATGTTCACCTTGTTCAGTTTCTTCGTAATGTCAGCACTAAATGTTCATTGCCTTGTTATTCTACACACAAACGTTCACTTGTTCAATTTGTTCATAATGTCAGCACTAAATGTTCACTTGTTCAGTTTGTTCATAATGTCAGCACCAAATGTTCACTTGTTCAATTTGTTTATAATGTCAGCGTTAACTGTTCACTTGTTCAGTTTGTTCATAATGTCAGCACTAAATGTTCACTTGTTCAGTTTGTTCATAATATCAGGGCTAAATGTTCTAACGATATTTTAGGTACAAACGCTCACGTGTTCAATTTGTTCATCATGTTCCCAATGACAATGATTTCTGGCGCCCAAGCTGTCCTGGGCAGAGGATGTTCTGGCTGGCGACTGACCTTTTTTTTTTTTTTTTTTTTTTTTAATGAGAGGAAGAAGGAACCAAAGGCCAGGAGCCCGCAAACCGTTCCTTCCAAGAAAAAAACAAAAACAATACAAAAGAGAGCCAAATTCAAGATCCGTTCATTTCGAGATGCCTGGACACACTGCGTTTGAAAGACTGGAGATCATAGGAAGTAGGAAATACAGACAGAGGGAGACAGTTCCAGAGTTGACCTGTTGCATAAATGAAGGACTGGGAGTAACGGTTAACTCTTGCATTAGAGAGTTGGACAGAAAAGGGATAAGAGTGTGTTGCCAGACGGGTGCTACGTGCCCGTCGTGGAGGTGGAGGGATGCAAGCAGACAGTTCAGAGGAGCACTGACTTGGGGGTTTGATACACGGATTCTATGGACAGGCTACGCACCTCGTTGCTAAAAACTGCGTAAGTTAGGTTGAAAAAAAAAACTTAAGATGTTTTTCTCTTATAGCTTAGAATATTTTTATCTTGTTTTCCTTGTATTTACTGCAGAAAAAGAAAAAAAAACTAAATTAAATAGGCTGACATCGAGTTCATATTCTTTTTTTCACTGATTTTTCTTAAACAAGATCATAGCTCACTCTGGCAGGGTAAAAAAAAGCTCCCTAATACGGTACATCATCCTTAGCAATTAATTTTTAGATATGTGTGGCTAATATCCTTTTGTACCTTATTTACGTAGAGTATGGCGATAGTAGAAGGATTTATTTAACACAGAGAGGGACAGTAAGGTGTAATAAGCAAAATAAATCGCTTACGAAAAGGAGTTTAGAAGCTCAGTTAAGTGTAATAAGCAAAAAAAAAAAAAAAAAAAAAAATCACTTGCGAAAAGGTATCAGGGAGCTCAGTAAGGTGTAATATGCAAAATAAATTGCTTACAAAAAAAATGTCAGGGAGCTTCCTTAAATACGGGTGCAAAAAGCAGGGGAAGGGTCTGAACTTTACCTTGCCTATCCTGCAATAAATAAAATAATAAAAAAATAAAATAAAAAGGAAATACAGAAAATACACAATGAAGCAGGATACATTTTCTCAGGTAAGATTTTTTTTTTTTCTGCAGGTAGCACTATATTATGGAGAGATTTTAGGCTCTTTATTTTGTCTATACTGCAAAAATATAATTCTCAGTCTTTAAGTTAGACAGGATGAATAAAGAGTGATAATTTCCCTTTGTGAATAAGGCTTGTTTATACTGGAAAAACAAGAATCGCCGGAAGGATCAGAATTGTCCTTTATCCCCACGCAGAAACACACACACACACATACACACACACACACACACACTCTCTCTCTCTCTCTCTCTCTCTCTCTCTCTCTCTCTCTCTCTCTCTCTCTCGCACACACACACACACACACACACACACACACACACACACACACACGCACACAACTCAAGCACTTCAGTAAGCTGATTCATTGCTTTTGCTACGAAGCGATTTTATTTAGCATACAAAACCACCTATATAATGAGGTTAAGAAAGCTTCCTAGCACCTTTCCCTGAGCGATTTATTTCAGTACACCTTGCTGTCCTCTTCTGTTACACGATTCCTTCTAATATCGCCATACTCTACATAAAACACAAAAAGAATATTAACCAGTCATATTCTAAAATAAATCGCTAAGGAAGGGGTGTTAGGGACCTTTCTGACTGACGAGAATTCGGTTACAGTTCCCTAACACCTTTTCCTAAACGATTTATTTCATTACACCATACTGTCCTCTTCTGTGTTACACGAGTCCCTCTACTGTCGCCATACTCTGAATAAATAAAGCAGAAAAGGATATTAACCACCAATATCCAAAAACAAATCGTTGAGTGTAACAGGTGTTAGGGAGAAAAACATCAATGACATGATCGTGCGGGAGGGGTGAAGAAATCCATGTAAGGAAAAAATAATGTTTCTAATTTAAATAAACTAAAAATTAAGGAAAATATTCAACATTAATTATTCGTATCAACATACAATTGCCCCGTCAAAAAATTCCAAAGACCTTCATAATGTTCTCTCTATCTCTCTAGTGCCAGACGCCTCAATGCCGGAAGGGGTGGCCACAAACAAATCGCTTCCATGTCGCCCTGACCCTCACCATTTCACTGCCCTCCCCGCCGTTCACACACCCCTCTTTCATATACCTCTCCATTCCATCCCTCCATTTCATCCTCGGCCTCACCCTGGCTCACATCCACTTCATCATGTTTTTTTTTTTCTTTTTTGTAAATTTAGTTGAATTTACAAAAAAGGTAAATTTAGGTTTATATTTTGAAGAATCCCAAGCATATGGCATGAAAAAATCGCGCAAATATGTGACGAAGTGTTTTCTTACGCTGTTATTAAGAGTATTGTAAGAAATGTGTTGTTCTGGCTGCTTTTAACTCAAGTGTAATACCGGTATATCTATCTATCTCTTAATCTATCTATCTATCTATCTAAAATTCCATCTCATTCGTGCATCGTCTAAACGCTGAACATGAGATATAAACAAAGTAATTTTAACTGAGTACGTGAATCCACCATACCTTGAGAATTAATAAGATCGAGCAGAGAGAGAGAGAGAGAGAGAGCACATTTACCAAAGTTACCGGAAGAAACTTTGGTAAATGTGTGTTGGATCTGAGTTTATCCATCCTCTCTCTCTCTACCTAATGCCTTCCACTCTACCCTCATCCCCCCCCCCCCGTCTCCCATTTACTCTCAAACACACACATTTCTCTATTTTCTTACGCTTGTCTGTGTGTGTGTGTGTGTGTGTGTGTGTGTGTGTGTGTGTGTGTGTGGTGTGTGCGTGTGTGTGTGTGTGTGTGTGTGTGGCTATCCTCGAGTACGTTATTTATGCAGAATATGGCGATGTTTGAAGGATTTATATAACAAGGAATAGGACAGTAAGGTGTCTAAGCAAAATAAATCGCTTACGAAAAGGTGATAGGGAGTAAGAATCTAATAAAACAATACTCCACACCCTCACCACTTCCTCGTTGGTCATCTCCTATATCATCTCCCATATCATCTCCCACATCATATCCTACATCATCTCCCTTATCATCTATATCATCTTCTGTACCATCTCCCATATCTCCCATATTATCTCTTACATCATCTCCTATATCATCTCTCACATCATCGCCTATATCATCTACAGTATATCACCTCCCATATCAACTACAGTATATCATCTCCCATATCTCCTATATCATCTCCCATATCATTCCTACATCATCTCCTATATCATCTCCCATATCATTCCTACATCATCCCCCACATCATCTCGCATATCATCTCCCATATCATCTCCTATATCACCCCCATATCATCTCCTATATCATCTCCCATATCTCTTATATCACCTCCCGTATCACCTACCATATCATCTCCTACATCATCTCCCATATCATCTCCTATATCATCTCCCATATCATCTCCCATATCATCTCCTATATCATCTCCCATATCATCTCCTATATCATCTCCCATATCATCTCCCATATCATCTCCTATATCATCTCACATACTCTTAATTGCTACCACACATTCTCGCCATTTTACCCACCTCTGTCCCATTCCTTTCCTCCACACACACATTTCCTCTCTCCCCATATCCATTTTCTCCTATTTTTTTCACCTTCATCTCCCATTTCCCACCTCCACCTCCTCTCCACCTCCACCTATTTTTTCCCTACCACTACAAGTCACTCCCTCACTCACACCCTTCTCCATTCTCTCTCCACTCACACCCTCCCCCACACCCACACCCTCTCTCATTCTCTCCACCCACACACACCTTCCTCCCTCCATTCCCTCCCCTACACCCACACCCTCTTTCATTCTCTCCTCTCACACTCTCCTCCATTTTCTCCCCATCCCACACTCTTCCCAAACCTACACTCTGTTATCCTCTCCCCTTCCCAAACCCCCACACCCACCCACCCACCCCTCTCTCTCTCTCTCTCGCTCTCTCTCTCTCATTACCTCCCCACAAAACCCATCATCTCCTCACACGCGACCGACCACAGTGAGGGAAGAAAATGCTATCCTTTCTCCTTTATGTGATAAGCTTGGGGGCATGGCGGCCTGTTATTATAGTGGTTAATTAGATGGCCGTATGGCTAATTAGGGTAAATACCCCTAGCATAATTACAGCCATTGGCAAAGGATTATGTTGGGGCGATGGCTGTGTACTTGTGGGCCTGGGCAGGGGGTAGGGGTGTAGGGGAGGGGAAGGGGAGGAGGGAGGTGAGAGCAGGGGGATATGAGTGAGGAGGGGGAGATGGCAGGGGATGGGTTTAGGGGGACTTGTGGGATTATTGGGAGGCTGAAAGGGGGCTGCTGTATGGGGGGCAGGTGGGGGGAGGAGAGGGGGCAGGTGGGGGGAGGAGAGGGGGCAAGTGGGGGAGGTGGGAGGGGGCAGGTGGGAGAGAGGAGTACAAAGTACTAAGAAACACAAAGAAAAGCAAACAGCAATAGACCTGTTGGTCCTTTCGTGGCTGTTTGGTATAGGGAAGGTTATTACGAGTGAGGGCAAGGTCCTCGCCAGTCTCTCGTCAAGTAATGGCATTTTCTTACATACTCGTATGAGCGGCCCAACCCGGCCAGGCCAAGTCCGGCCTGGCCCAACCCAGCCAGACCGTAACGCTTTTGAGAAGCTGATATCTCAGCAACCACAGGGTGGATCACTGCGTGGCTTGCACCATATGATAGCCCAGTTCTTTAAGATTTGTTTTTGAGAGGTCTCATCTCACCCAGGCGGTGCACGTGGCACGTGACACACACCAAGTGCAGCATGTCGAGAATCTTCAAAAGAGGGCCACAGGCCAGACAGTTTGTTGTAAAGGAATTAAACTTGGTAGGTAGACAGCCATCAATATACTCTAGACATCCTTGGCGTGTAAACTTGGTAGGTAGACAGCCATCAATATACTCTAGGCATCCTCGGGGTGTAAACTTGGTAGGTAGACAGCCATCAATATACTCTAGGCATCCTCGGGGTGTAAACTTGGTAGGTAGATAGCCATCAATATACTCTAGGCATCCTCGGGGTGTAAACTTGGTAGGTAGATAGCCATCAATATACTCTAGGCATCCTCGGGGTGTAAACTTGGTAGGTAGACAGCCATCAATATACTCTAGGCATCCTCGGGGTGTAAGGCCACATTTCAATGCTTTTATTTAAATGGCCTCGCTCGTACCTCACTAACAAAGGCGTTTTACTGGTAACTAACAAAACTAATCCATCAGCTAAGGACAAAGACAGAAAAGCAGGAAGACTCCCCCCTCCAGGCCCACCAAACCGTCCAGCCAAAGCCGGCAGGAAATGGTGAAAGGACCTACTCCATCTACTTCTGTATCTCCTCAGCTACACTTACTAATTCTACATCCCACCTTATTCTTCCTTTCTAAGTACATGGTGCCCTGCAAAACTACACACACACACACTCAACATGTTAGTGGAGAGGTGTGGGCATAAAAAGAGAACATAACTGCACTGAGGAGGGGTGGGGAGGTTAAACAAAGCTAATAGTGCTGCAATAAATGTGGGGATAACAGGAGTGGGAAAGTAACTACAATGAGGAGGGGCGAGAAGAGAAGGGGAGGGGAGAAGAGAAGGGGAGGAAAGAGAAGAGAAGGGGAGGGGGGAGGAGAAGGGGAGGGAGGAGAAGAGAAGGGGAGAAGGGAAGAGAAGGGCAGGAAAGAAGAGAAGGGCAGGGGATAAGAAAAAGGGAGGGGAGAAGAGAAGGGGAGGGGAGACGAGAAGGGGAGGGGAGACGAGAAGAGAAGTAAAAAGAAGAAAAAAGAAGAAAAAGAAAGGAGAAGCGAAGCGAAGATAAATGAGAAGAGAAGAAAAAAGAGAAAAGAAAAGAGAGGGAGAGTATTAGGGAGGGGAGTGGAGGGGAGTATTGGGGAGGGAAGGGGAGGGGAGGGTGTTAAACACAGTGCCACTACGCCTCCATGCACTTTACTGGGTTTTCGTGCACCTGGGTAGGGGGGAGAGGGAAGGCAGCGAGTGCAATAATGACAGGAAATATGTCAACACACCTGAACCTTCCTTTCCTGAAATTAAATACAGATAATATATTTTCCACCCCTTCAGTACAATAACGTTATTTCTATCTATCCATCCATAACTATCTATCTATCTGTCTATCTGCCAATCAGTCAATCAATTAAACAGTCAGTCAATCATCTATCAATCAATCACTTTGTCACTCACTAAGTCTCTGCCAATCAGTCTTTCACTCAGTAAATCTCTGTTTACCCATCTCTCTATCTACCTATTTTTCTCTTTATCTATCAATATCTACCTACCTATCTATCTAATTCATGATAACTTTATTATACTACTCGTTAGGATTTACCTCTAGTAGTGATTTAGTACTCTTAAAGGCTATTGTGTGTGTGTGTTTATTTATTTTTTTATATAGCCGACTCTGGGTATAGGCTTCACAGCCTGCTCCCAAGGCCCAGTAGCCCTCGTACATACCATACACCTCTACATGTCACCACTTTGGCGCTAACACCCACCTTCCACATTGAATACATGCTATGGCTGCCTCATACAGGACTGGTGTATTAGTATTAGCGGGGGGTATTTTTACGACATGTCGGCGGGTCTTGTCGTAGATCAGTAAAGGCTGCTTTATGAAACTGAAATCCTTAAACTGTTCCTTGCCCCAGCGGGGATTTGAACCTGGGTCCGCTAGGACTGCAGGCCACCTCCCTACCGACTGAGCTACCGTATGTATATGTATGTATGTACGCATGCATATATCTATGATTGCCCAAAGAGCAACACTAAGAAAATACTGCTCCTTTGATAAATATTTTGGAAGTAAAACATTTCTCTTCTCGAAAAGTCTTTCTAAAACAGACTAGGCCTATGACAATCTAGAATACTGAAAACAAAAAGACGAAAACTGCATCTATCACCTCCATATCAAGAATGTCTCCTGGCAAAACAGAAGCATTGGAAGACGGAAACAATTAAAAAATATATATGACACACACACACACACACACACACACACACACACACACACAATAGTAGTCGTAGGCATTCCTCTTCAATACCGTGGATCCCTTTTGTGAGGGTGAAGGTGGTAAAGAGAGAATGACATTGCTGTGTGTGTGTGTGTGTGTGTGTGTGTGTGTGTGTGTGTGTTTTGATGTAGGCAAGGTGAAGATTGGTAGGAGATGGTTAGGACTAAAATATCCACCTCTCCATCTTCAATACTGTGTTTGTAGCAGCAAAAGACTACCACTATAATACAGTGCTAGTCACGAAGAAGTGGTTATGGAAGGGATGGAGAGCGACAGTACTCTTTTCTGCCACTTGAGTTACGTGAAATAAGCTGCAAAAAGACGAAAATTTGGGCCAGGTTAAGGTGACGGGAGTATAGAGGATGGGTGATAAGGCCCGGTAGTGAAGGCTGGTGGTGAGGGATGGATAGATAGTGTAAATCAGGGATAGATAAGGGTAACTAAGGCTAAAGAAAGGCTGATAGAAGTGTTGGATGATAAGAGATTTAATGTGATAGGTGAAGGCTGGAGTGACTGATAAGAGGTTGAGACTGATAGTGTGATAGGTGAAGGCTGGAGTGACTGATAAGAGGTTGAGACTGATAGTGTGATAGGTGAAGGCTGGAGTGACTGATAAGAGGTTGAGACTGATAGTGTGATAGGTGAAGGCTGGAGTGGCTGATAAGAGGTTGAGACTGATAGTGTGATAGGTGATGAATGGGACTGGATGAGCTGATAAGGCTAGATAAGGGCTGGTAAGGGCTAAATAGGGGCAGATAAAGCTGAGTGAGAGCTGATAAGGGCTGGTAAGGGCTAAATAAGGGCGAGAGCTGATAAGGGCTGGTAAGAGCTAAATAAGGGCGGATAGAACTGGATGAGGGTTGATAAGGATAGATAAGGGCAGACTAAGGGCGGATAGAGCTGAATGAGGGCTGATACGGGCTGTTAAGGGCTGGATAAGGGCGGATAGAGTTGGATGAGAACTGATAAGGCTAGATAAGGGCCGCTGAGGACTGGATAAGGGCTGATAAGGGATGATAAGAGCTGGATGAAGGCTGATAAAGGTATATATCGGCTGGATGAAGGCTGATAAAGGTAGATAAGGGCTAGATGAAGGCTGATAAGGGTAGATAAGGGCTGGATGAAGGCTGATAAGGGTAGATAAGGGCTGGATGAAGGCTGATAAGGGTAGATAAGGGCTGGATGAAGGCTGATAAGGGTAGGTAAGGGCTGGATGAAGGCTGATAAGGGTAGATAAGGGCTGGATGAAGGCTGATAAGGGTAGATAAGGGCTGCACAAGGGCTGGATGAAGGCTAGGAATAGATAAGGGTTGGAATTTCGTCAAAGAAGCTCCCAAACACCTTTTCCTAAGCGGTTTGTTTTGCTTATGACACCTTACTTTCCTGTGTCATATAATCCTTCCAGTATCATCGTATTCTGAATAAATAATACACAAAAAAAGATAAAAATCAGTCATATACAAGAATAAATCGCTAAAGAAAAGGTGTTAGGGAATACAAGCCTAGAAGAGCACTCATCTCCAACACCCATCCTTCCCCCAGCCACTTATCCCTTAGGTCCTCCGGTACTAGACTACTGAGCAGAGAGAGAGAGAGAGAGAGAGATGGCGCACAAAAGAAGTAATGGAAAAAGTTAAGACGAACAGGAGAGAGAGAGAGAGAGAGAGAGAGAGAGAGAGAGAGAGAGAGAGAGAGAGAGAGAGAATGTCATCTCGCAAAAACAAATTAATTTAAAATTCCCGCTCTATACTGAGGATGTTTCCATGAATAACACTACATCTATATTATAATGATCCGATTTCTGTTGGCTTGTTTGTTTGTTACCGTAACACAGCAAAAACGGCGCAACGTAGCGCAATTTTTGTTAGTGCAAGGTGCCGATAAAATATTCCAACTTGAAGAATAAAACAATTTCCAGTCCAATTGGGCCACTGGTTCCCGAACTAGGACTTATTTCTGGCCTTTTGCTTCAAATTTAGTGTTTGCTTTTAGTGGAGGGGATGGATTCGTCCTTGGTCCGGCATTGAAATTACCAGCATGACAGAAGAGAGAAGAGTGACGTGTTTGTTGTATTATCACTCTCTCGCCTCTCCTTCCTCCCTCCTTATACTCCTAAAATTGTATACTATAATGCTGTAGTATAACTTAGTATAACAGCAAACACTACTATCCTGCCTCTCTCTCTCTCTCTCTCTCTCTCTCTCTCTCTAGTAAAAAGGCACCTCTCAAAACAATTTCATTAATTCTTAAAGAACTAACTGGAAGGCTTCACGTAGGTAACATCTTACCTCCCCAATTAAAATTTTCAAAATCTTAATAAAATCGACTTCACTTTAATACACAAAATTGCACATATAATTGGCTATTTTATTTATTTATTTATACATCTATTTATTAATTGAAAGTACGTATTATATAGATTAATATTTTCTCCGTTGGGTCTGGTTAGTACTTGGATGGGTGACCGCCTTGGAACACCAGATGCTGTTGGCATCCCTACATGTCAAGTGGGGTTGGTGGAGGATTAGTGCCCCTCCCTGTAAAACAATTAACTCTAAGCCCTTGGCCACCCTGTTTGGGATACATGGCGTCTGGCAATGGATGGATGGATGGATGTAATATATTCTCCGTACACACAATCCTGAGGAAGTATATTACAGTGACTGTGGAAGGAAGAAAGTGTATGATATATATTTCTATACGTTGAAAGGTCGTATTACAGCTAAGTAGAAGTGTTGGGTGTTTGCTAGGTTATCTATTTATCTATCTATCTACATGTCTATCTATCAGTCTATATCTATATCTATCTTTCAGTTAATGTCTATCAATATCTATATCCATCTATTTACAGTGTTTATCGATTTATCTATCTATCTATCTATCTATCTATGTCTATATTTGTCAATCAATCCAATCATTCACTCAGTCATTCTGTATATCTATTATCTATCCATCTATCTACCTATCTGTCTGTCTGTCTGTCTGTACTTTAGTCAATCAGTCCAATCATTCACTCACTATGTCTATATATCTACTATCTATCTATCTGTCTGTCTGTCAGTCTGTCCGTCTGTCTATATCTGTCAATTTACCTAAAATTCTAAATCTATCTACCTATCTATCTGTCATTCAGTCAGTCAATCTATCTAATCTATCCATTTATCTATCTACCTATCTGTCTGTCTGTCTGTCTGACTGTGTCTATGTCAATCAATACTCACTATCATTCTATCTATTTATCGCTGTATCTGTCAATCAATTAGTCTGTCTGTCTATCTATATATATATGTCTGTTTCTCTATCTGTCAATCAAACAAGCTGTTCATTATCAGTCTATTTATCTATCTATCTGTCTGTGTCAATCAATCTATCTATCTATCTTGCCATATTAGCCTATCTAACTATCTACTCATATCTGTTTGTCGATTAAATAGTCAATCTCCATCTATCCATCTATCTGTCAATCAGTTAGCCAATATCTATCTGTCTATCTATCTATCTATCTATCTACCCTCACCACCACCCCGCCCCCCTGCTTCAGTGTGGCACCTCATGGATCACCGATATTGGGTGAAAAATTGTAAACTCCAGTGAACATAACAAGTGTGTGTGTGTGTGTGTGTGTGTGTGTGTGTGTGTGTGTGTGTGTGTGTGTGTGTGTGTGTGAGAGAGAGAGAGAGAGAGAGAGAGAGAGAGAGAGAGAGAGAGAGAGAGAGAGAGAGAGACTAGAGGCAGCCCAAATATCGTCATATATAATTCCCTGCTACGTCAACACCTGGACATGCAAAGTGGCACCTGTGTGGAGGACCAGTTGACAGTTTAAGTGCAATAACACGTTTGTAGTATTGACTTCTTGGTACCCACACACACGCACTTATATCAGTAAACTATTCTTTGCATCTGCACCTCTAGAGTATAAAGGGAGATATAAACAGCTATATAAACCAGCAAAAGAATAAACCATGTCACTGCTATAGTATAATCATGAACACTTGTCCAAATTACAGCCGTCCCTGAACCACGCTTTGCTCTGGACCAGTTTCTGAATCGCCACCACCACCACCATCATCATCACAGCTACCACCACCACCACCACCACCACCATCACAGCTCATCACAATCACCATCATCACAGCTACCACCACCACCACCACCATAACAACTACCACAATTTTTTTCTCAACAAAATCGTCTGTTCGCAGCATCAGTGAAGTAACAGACATCGGAGAGAAGATGTACAACCTCCCCCCCCACACCCCCGGGAAGCTCTGCCAAGACTTATCAAACTCCACGGCAATGCCCCGCCGCCTCTTCCACCTGCACGTATTGTAACACCAATGGGGACAATTATTAGGGGCCAAAACACCCCCTCCGAAAATATTAATCGATATGTAATTGAAACTGGCGCATCTGGGACCCAGTTCCAACTATCCTGCCAAGTTTCATCAAAATCCTTCTTCCAGTTTTGGCTGCACTACACACACACACACACACACACACAAATCAATACGCCTATGGGCTATTATTATTATTATTATTATTATTATTATTATCATTACTCTAATTACTATTATTATCATTAGTTATTATTATTATTATTATTATTATTATTTATAGATATCTGTTAAACATACACAGCACCTTAATCAGGCAGGAAAAAATAAACAGGGTGACCCATTAATAATTGAGATCCATTAGAAACGTAGCTGACGGTATCCAGTGTGCTGTAGGGACGGCTCAGTCTGCTGATGTGGGCACGGGCGTGGCATTGGGAAATTGATATATAATGCACGACAGGCACCGATATCGCATGAGACAGGAAATCGTACGCGACATGCTAATCACGTCACAAACACGGGTTATTGAAGAAATGACCTGGGTAACTGGCAGGGAGAGAGAGAGAGAGAGAGAGAGAGAGAGAGAGAGAGAGAGAGAGAGAGAGAGAGACCTCCAGCCTTACATTACTAGAGGCCACTGGCAAGCTGAAGACAGGTAAATATTCAAGACTCTGGCAGGTGTGAAATAATTAATGTGTCTGTGTGGTGAGAAGAAGGAAGGTGTATTTTTTTTTTTTTTTTATTCCTAAGACGATAAAAAGATCCACTTAAGCATAATCGTCTGTCTGGTAGACAAGGAAGTTATATCTGTAAACATCGAGGAATTAATAAAGGTAGAGATATAGCACACACACACACACACACACACACACACACACACAGACTCACTAGAAAACTGAGCAAACACAACATTACCATTCACCTTCATAAAACGATACCTATGTTTCATTTACACTAACTCCTGTATCTTCGTCCTTATGCAGCTTAAGACAACACTGGAGCTCTACATCTTCTCCATTGCACTTCTTCGTGACTAGCAAAATATTCTAGCGTTAATGCACTGCTACACCTCAGCATTCAAGATGGAGAGATGGCAATAATTTTAGGCCAAGGTAAAAAAAAAAAAAAATAGGCTTCTTCGTAATCGGAATAATATTGAATATCTCATATGCTGATGGGGATATTGGAAGGTAATTTTGAGTTTTACGTGATGCAAGGCCATTCCTAGTCCTGCATTCCCATCGGTTAAGGAAGCTCCCTAACACCTCTTCCCTAGCGATTAAATTTTGGATAGAGCAGGCTAATATTCTTTTGTATGTTATTTATGCAGAGTATGGTGATATGGGAAGAATTTGTGTAACACAGAATAAGGCAGTATGGTGTACAAGCAAAATAAATCGCGTAGGAAAAGGTGTTAGGAACTTCCTTAACCGCCGACAAAACGGTCTCTTGACCTGCAAATGCCTCACAACACGTCTTAGTCCTGTAATTCAAGGTTGTCATCTTGTTTTCCGTAGGAGAGACACGGTATTTCTCAAGACGGATGAAGACGACGACGACGACGACGACGACGACGACAACGACGACGATGATGATGATGATGATGATGATGATGATGATGATGATGATGATGATTGATGATGATGAGGAGGAGGAGGAGGAGCAGCAGCAGCAGGAGGAGGAGGAAGCGATTCTAACACAGAGCGATGTCTGGCAGCTGGAATCGTCCGCGTGCGCCTAGAGAATCAAGATATGCATAGTGCTTGACCTCCACCCAGACCAGGTTTCAGGCAAGGCCAACGCAGGTATGTACGGCCATATTTCTGTACATAGGACAACGAAATTTAGCACGGTCGCAAACCTACACACGGATCGGGTTTCAGGCATGGTGGGCCTATCTCACCCATTGGGGGGAAGGGGTTAATGCTGTATGCATACCCACTGTATTTTGTAGGATATTGAACATTTACACACTGGCAGACCTCCACCCTGGATCACCTTTCGCCAAGGTGCGAGCCCCTCACGTAAATAATTATCGTTTTTCTCTTGGAGAGGGTAAGCACGAATATCAAAGGTATCCTTTGTCGTATTTAGACTATGGTATTATTTGCGTTGGCTGTGAGCCTATAGGTTTCAGCGAGCTGACTGCTGTGAATAAGGCTTGTTTTATTTTTGCTTTCCTTTCAGTATGGGTAGTATTTCTTAGAAAAATAAAATCGTCTTCAGATAAAAAGAATAAAAAAATAGTCAGCCTACTAAGAAGCGTTTCAGAAAGAGTAAACTCTTGGCCAATACTGCATGACAGACCAACACGCAATAAAACACGAATTTATGAGACTAATCCAGGCGACTCGACACCAATGTTAAAACCGTTTCCTCCATGAATATCTCCTACGACTATGACCCCTTCATGACCTCAGAAATACCTTAGCCACTTTCCTTAATATCAGCTCCTGTGACTCTAGTTCAGTGTAATACTAGGCAGCATTCACAGAGTGTATACCTCCACCAATGCCTATACAAGACAAATCAGATTACCACCAGCTAAAATAGAATTAACTCTTTCTTGGCTCATTACTCACTGAAATCCATCTATAACTTTTAGAAGAATCTTGTCGACAAGCACATAAACAAGGGCATTGTACTGGCTGCCAGGAAATTCTATTATTTAGCATTGTTCTCATGTTATGTGGATTTGAGGTAATGTGTTCCGTAAAGTTATTTCCCCGTTATGGTGTGTGTGTGTGTGTGTGTGTGTGTGTGTGTGTGTGTGTGTGTGTGTGTGTGTGTGTGTGTGTGTGTGTGTGTGTATGTATGTATGTATGTATGTATGTGTGTGTGTGTGTGTGTGTGTGTGTGTGTGTGTGTGTGTTTGTTTGTATGTGCTTCATTCTCTCTATTCCCAGACAAATTAACAATCCCATTCGAACTTTTCAGAGTGGTACGATTACATAAACATCCATGCGGCTAAAGGCTCTGCAGACACAAGTAAAATGGCCTAAATAAAGCAAGAATACAATTTAAAAGACGCCACGATAATAAAAAATTATAAAAGCAGAGAATAAAGAGAGAGGCTTCGGCAACGTAGGAATTCCCGTCTCAAGGCTTCAGAATCGATCAATACCGCTTGTTATTATACCATTCTCTCTCTCTCTCTCTCTCTCTCTCTCTCTCTCTCTCTCTCTCTCTCTCTCTCTCTCTCAGCCAAGAACTTCAGCAAATCTCTGGCCAAATGTCAGTCAAAGGCGTCCACTATGAACTTTAATTCGAGGATACTCATTTTCTTGTTATTTTCCGACACTTTTATCTCAGAAGAAACAATTCCATTAAATATATAACTAGAAAGCACTGAGAGAGCACGTATCCCCGTCAATGCCATTACCATTAAAAAGGATCCGCATCTGCCCCAAATTTAATTCTTTCTTGAGCCATGGTCCACCATTCCACAGAATTTCACTGAAATTCATTGTGAGCTTTTGGAGATATTGTGCACGACCCTCCGGATCCGGATCCAGATCCAGCCCTAAATTTAATAATTTCTTCCTTGGCCCAAGGCCCACCCTTCCACAAAATTTCATCAAAATCCGTTCATAACTTTTTGAGTAATCCTGCTAACAGACAGACAGACAAACAGACAAACCAAGCAACGCGGGGTAAAACATAACCTCCTTGGCGAAGGTAATAATGGGGTCCATCCGACCGCTGTGGGGGACTCTGACCTATTTGGAAAAATTATAATCTAAAATGCAGAAATAAATATTTAATAAAGCAGAAGAAAAAATTTGATCTTTTTTCAAACTGGTCGGAGCTTCCTATTGCAGCGTTATATATTTCATTCATTATGTTTCACTATAAAAGACTAATAAAAACCAATGTATAAAATTAACAAGACACAAATAATTAATAATGACAGTAAACTGTTCAGAGGGAGAAATTAACAGAGGGTGGCTGTGACATTTACCCTGCCAGCCCTGCCGTCATGTACAGTTCTCTCTGCAGGAAGGACTGGACGCATGGGATATTATACACTCTCCCTGCCTTGTTCGTCCTGCACAAAATATATATAACCTACCATCATTTTTGTCTCGTAGCCCAGATTTATTTTTCGTAGGAAGAACAGGGGAGCAACAGATCAATTGCAAAAGAATGATAACAGTTAATCTCCAGAACACCCCTTCCTAAGCGATTTATTTTGCCTATGACACCTTTCCGTCCCCTTCTCTGTGATTCCTAATATCACCATACTCTGCACATATGACGTAAAAAATTATATTAGCCAGTCGTATCCAAAAATAAATCGGTAAGGAAATGGTGTTAGGGAGCTTCCTTAAGGAGTGAGAATACGAACCCAGGACTGTAATTCCTTTAAAACTTGCGTAAGTTCGCGATACTCACTTAAGAAGTTTCAGGAATACAAAGTGACGAGTTTTAGGTACCGGTACTCATAATACGCTCCTGTAATTAAGCACTTAAGAATATATAATTGTTGGATAGTGATAGTAATTGATAAAGATAACGAGATAGTGATGGTTGGTGCTGGTTCCTGGGTGGCTGTGATGAGGGACACACGTACACACACACGTACGAACACGCACACGCACCCGTACCGCCCCGACGCACGCTCTGGCGCTAACTGAAGTGCCTCGTCTGCCCTGATCCCCGACTCTCCTCCTCCTTCTCTCTCTCTCTCTCTCTCTCTCTCTCTCTCTCTCTCTCTCCTACTGCCTTTCCCCTCTCCCTCCTCCCTCCCTACCTCCTTCAGTCTTCCTCTCCCCTTGCTCGTTTGCTTCCATCCCTGCATGCCGACCTTCCCCTACTCTCCCTTTCGACTTATCTCCCTCTTTCTCTCCCTCCTTTTCACCTCTGCCTCCCTGACTCCCTCCCTGTCCCTCTCTCCTTGCCTCCCTCCCTCACTCTGCCTCCCTTCCTCCCTGCCTGTCTATCTCCCTGCCTACCTTCCTCCCTTCCTCTGTCTCCCTCTGTCCCCCATCCCTGCTAACTCACTCCCCTTCCCTCTACCAATACCCCTCCCTCCCTCCCTGTCAACCTCCCTTTCTCCCGACCAACATCCCCCCCTTCTCTCCCTGCTAACATCCCTCCCTCCCTCTCCCTACCAACATCCCTCCCTCCCTCTCCCTACCAACATCCCTCCCTCCCTCTCCCTACCAACATCCCCCCCTTCTCTCCCTGCTAACATCCCTCCCTCTCTCCCTGCCAACATCCCTCCCTCCCTCCCTCCCTGTCAACCTCCCTTCCTATCGACCAACATCCCTTCTTCTCTCCCTGCCAATATCCCTCCCTCTCTCTCCCTATCAACATCCCTCCTTCCATTCCCACTTGCTTCCTGACCCATCCCCTCCTCCCTTCCAGCCTGTCTTAACTCTCTCTCTCTCTCAAGAAATATTCGTAATAGCTAAAAGACTAAGGAGCAGAAGGCTGTTATATATGTGTATGGAATTTACGACACAGCAATTTACAAGGAAAATCATTTGTAAAAGCCCTGCCCTGGGAAATACCTGAGCCTGACAAGAGGGTAACATACATTTTTTTGGAGGTTTCTGTTTTATCATTACGTGTGTTGGATAATATTTTAAAATTCTAATGTATACCCCCCCTCCCCGCCCCCCACACACAAACAGGCAAATAGACACAGAACACACACACACATGCACACACACACACACACACACACACACACACACACACACACATACACACACACACACACACACACACATACACACACACTCACACACACACACACACACACACACACACACACACACACACACACACACACACACACACACACACACACACACATACAGAGAGAGAGAGAGAGAGAGAGAGAGAGAGAGAGAGAGTTTTTTTTGTGGCTTAATGGCCATCACCTCCATTGTGGGGCATTAGGCCAGCCAGGATGGATGGACAAAACTGAAGCCACTCCCTCACCGCACAGCACCGGCGATCTAAGGGGCCAGACGAAGTGGGAGCATGTGGTAAAACGCTCTAAGGTCGGCTAGACGCACATCCTCCCCCCTTGACAATCAGCACAGGTCTCATGTCCTCACCTCGGTCGGCAGCTCGGAGCAGATCGTAAAGGGTGGCGCATGTCGTTGCTCCGAGCTGGTATGACCGGGTGTGAGTGCTGAGAGCCAGGAGGTGTCTATAGGAGGCTACTTCCAGCCGATCCTTGAGGTTGATAATGGGAAGGCGAGATGGGGTGCCCTCCTCTATCTGAGGAGGAGGGAACTCACCAACTTCCTCCTCGGCCGAGGAGCTGGTTGACGCTTCCTCGGCCATGGAGGCTGTGACAGTTGAGTCCTGATCCTCCTCAGATATTGCTGGCTGATGGTGGACTTCCACCGTGGTCGTGATCGTAATCGTAGCATTAGTCGCGTCCGGAACCGGGTCGGTAATTTGAGAGGCAGTCCGTCGGTTGAAGGAGGCCTCCAGCCTAAGCCTCTTCCTCGGCGTCTGACGAGGAGCGGCAGATCGTGGTTGTGGTTGACGAGCCCGAAACTCCCGTTGGCGAGGGACAGAGTGTATGTCACGGGCAAAACGCTCAAGGATGATAAGGCGAGGCAGCCCATTCTCCTCGAAAATCTTTGGGAGGAGAACACGCAAAGCCCTCTTATCACAACCACAAAAAGCCTTCATCATCACGATACACATTTCCACGACGAGGTTCATCTGTCCGGAACTCCCAGGATCCCTGGCCTGACATCCTTGGGCCGTGAGGCGCTGCCGTGCATGGGCAGAACCCTGCATGGCTACACCACTTGGCCCAGGAACATCCCGGGCCTCAGGACCCTTAAGGGTTCCGAACAGACTAAACTCCACCGATTCCCCATCACCTAGGGAGCGTTGGAGGTGCCGTGGGTTTGGTTTAATGATTGCCTGGCGGGGCAGAAAAACATCAGCGCCAGTATCCTGGCATTTGATGAATCCATACCCCGCCATTACGTTAAACCAAACCATGGTACCCCGGATCTTCTGGGCGGTAGAAGTCTGTGGCTGGCTGGTTGCCCCCCTCAACGGGTCGCAGGCAATGTCAGCACGTCCGTCTTGCATGGCTGCTCTGGCCGTTCCTCCTCTCTCCCTATCTCCTGCAAGGTCGTGTTGCTGTTCTAGTTGCTATTTATCCTGTCAGAGTGAGAGAGAGAAACCTTACAAAGCTCAGTGGGAATTGATATGAGTCAGTGAAACCTCGAGTAACTTATCCAAACCCAAATATGAAGCTTCGAACCTTAACTCAAACATGGCATTATATACATGCTGTTTGCTATATTCATTGCTGGTCTGAACAGAGAGGCTGCCAGAGACCGAGCAGCGTGGAAAGTCGCCATTAGGTGACCAAGGCCGACATAGGCAAGCATGATGAAGCCTTTATAAAGAAGACTAAACGAAACACTTCAGTCTTTGTAAATGAAAATGGACGAAAATAACATATGTACACGAAACTAACGTCTGTATTTTCCTTTCAGTAACTTGTCTCCTAACAGTGCATCATAATTATCACTAAATTTGTCAACTAATCAAGAAAAAATACCAGAAAAATGGAGGTCAGGAGTCAGTGGGTGTTCAAACGCTGCCAACGAACGTTCTACCTGAGCACAATTTTCCACGCGTGCCGAGGCTGTCACATCGCTACGGTGGACGCAGGTGTCATTAGCGTTAATTACGGCAGGCTTAATTACCGAGGTGAGGGTAAATTAGGCTAGGGTAGAATTTAGATGAGAGTACATTCGCACTTAAATCATGGGCCTGAAGATCGTATACTGAAACATTACATTGCAAAGTGGAGTGCAACACCGCGATTACTGGTGGTCGTAACGCCTGTGGTTATTGCGTGGAGAGAGAGAGAGAGAGAGAGAGAGAGAGAGAGATTTTACCTTTCCAAATTTCCACTACATCTGGGTACTGTTTTCCACTTCAGGTTTAAGCACACTACAGCCCGCATTCTCGTCGGTTAAGGAAGTTCCCTAGCACTTTTTCCTTAGCGATTTATTTTTGGATTCGGCTGCCTAATATCCTTTTGCATATTATGTAACCAGAGTAGGGCGATAATAAAAGGATTTATAGAGTACAGAACAGGGCAGTAAGGTGTAATAAGCAAGATAAATCGCTTAGGAAAAGGTGTTAGGGAGCTTCGTTATGTATCGGGGAGATGCAGAAGAGCTTAAGAGAATGGTTTTAAAAAATGGGAGTATGGAGGACAGAAGATGAGATGAACAATGTTTGGAGGGGAAGGAGGAGGAGAAATAGTGGCCTAAGAGATGAAGAAAGGATTGAAAGAGAAGATGGGAGGATTAACATGGAGAGATGGAGAGTTGTAGAAAGATGAAAGAGAGAGAGAGAGAGAGAGAGAGAGAGAGAGAGAGAGAGAGAGAGAGAGAGAGAGAGAGAGAGAGAGAGAGAGAGAGAGAGAGAGAGAGAGAGAGAGAATGTTATCTTCCCAAATTTCCACACATATCACAGTACTTACCACCTGTCCTCCTCACCGGCCAATCAGGATATAACACTTACCTGGAAATAAAGAAACAAAGGTACATAAACAAAGATAGCCATAAACACGCCATTAAAATTTTAGAATATTATTTTTCTGTGCAAGGTATGCTTATTTCCTTTATTTTTTATTTATTTTTGTACCAGTGAAGTTCGATATTTTGTACTATCATCCTTGTAAAACCTGCTTCTCTTTATGCATTTTGGTGTAGTAATTTATCATCTATTTTAAGTGTGCTGTGTCGTTTGTTTATTAAAGACTTGCATTATTTATTTTACCACATTTTATTATGATGTTTTGTTTGTTATTTTGTGCCAGTCCTTTTTATTAAGACTTGTAATTCCTAAACTCTCTCTCTCTCTCTCTCTCTCTCTCCCCTTTCATGAATTTCACTATATTTAAGTATTTTCCAACATTCATGTACGCTTTTCCAGTTCTTACTTTCTTCCATTATTCTTCTGGGGACTTTAGATGCCAGTGTTTTAGGCATAGTACATCTATTTTTGATTTTTAGCCACCTATGTACTGCATTTACTATTTTTTTTTTATTGTAGTCGTTTTATGCATACCAGTGAATGACAGAGGGTAATCATACCTGCACGAGTTCTGTAATCTCTCTCTCTCTCTCTCTCTCTCTCTCTCTCTCTCTCTCTATGATGGTTTGAGAGGAGTGCAAATAGCGTGATGTGAAGAGGAAATGGGTGAGAGGTACAGTAGAGGAGGTATGGAGTGGGAGTGGGGTGGTGTGAGTGGGATGGTGTGAGTGGAGTGTTGTGAGTGGTGTGGTGTGAGTGATGTGAGTGGGGTGGTGTGAGTGGGGTGGTGTGAGTGGGATGGTGTTAGTGGGGTGGTGTGAGTGGGGTGGTGTGAGTGGGGTGGTGTGAGTGGGGTGGTGTGAGTGGGATGGTGTGAGTGGTGCGGTGTGAGTGGAGTGATGTGAGTGGGGTGGTGTGAGTGGTGTTGTGTGAATGAAATAGTGTGAGTGGTACGCGAAAATGGCGTACCATCGACATTTAATAGTCATAACATATTAATACATACTACATACACATTATAATGAACTTATAAGCTAATTAAGTGAAATACATAATATTGTAAAGTAACATAATTGTATGAATATTGTATACATATATTATTCATAGTAAATAGTGATTATTCAGTAATATTACATTTTAAATAAGTTGTATACATATTGGAATAAATGCATTAAAGTAAATTATTTAACTGTAATACAGTATGTACTTGGGATATTATAGTGAAATGCATACATGCAAGAATAGAAATAGTTTAAAATTAAGATTATTGTAAGAGTTATTAATATTTCATTTAAAGATAATGGTACTGGTCTGCCATATATGGGTCATTCTTCTTTGTATTATTATTATATATATATATATATATATATATATATATATATATATATATATATATATATATATATATATATAATTAATACTATATACAAAATATATACACTTCATTCAGGGTGGATAACTGTGATGTTAACTCTCCCCCCACTAAACAATGACTCCAAATTAGCAATTCTTGCATGCATTCTGTGCATTGCCAACAGCAGTACTGCAACTACAATGCAGATGATTATAAAGACAGTAGGTGCTTGGCTATACACATAATATGGGTTGAACATACTCCAACTCAAATCTTCCCAGGGCTTCATTGTTTCATTGATCAGTTGCATAGTTTCAAACTTAGGTGAAGTCAGCTTAATACTTGTGCTCATGTTTAAGTTCATATTAGGCAGTGGGTGGAAATGTTTGTGTGTATGATTGAGAATGGCGTAGTGATTCAAGGTGGATAAAGTAGACATGGCTGGTGTAAATACCGCACAGTAGTCTGGTGCTATGTATAATCCTCATGCTGATGTATGAGATGGTGGTATATCTGGACAGACTATGTAAACTGATGTGTTATGAGGGAAATAAAAAAACTGCGAGTGTCCAATGCGTTGATGGTGTACAAGTTTATCTGGAGCAAAAGTGAAATTGCAATGATGATGAATATTGTTATTGCTGATGATAGCCATTTCACAAGGGACCGTATCAGTAGGCTGAAACGTGAAAATGTACGCAGGACAAAGATGAACAGCATGTAAGGATGTGCGGCACTTTCGCTCAATCATTGACTCACTTGCGAAAGTGACAGTGTCTCGTCTCTTGGAGACCATGATGAGTTCGGTGTCTGTGTTGATGTTTTCACAGCTGATACTGTCTCAGGTACCCTGATTCTACCAGAATGTGCATGTGTGTCGACCACACCTGCTTTACTGCACTGCATCTCTACCTCGTTCATTAAGTCTAGTAAGCACATTCCAGGGGTGTACGCGATTGTTTTGGCGATCTTAAGGGTTCTATCAGGTAATTTACACAAGGCAGCTACATAACCAATGATGTCCACGACGAGGTCTGGGGACATCTTTCCATCATCTGTTATCCACTTAGAATTCTCCAGAGTAGCTAATAGGGTTCTCTTGATTGTGGAGACATCAGCAGTTATTTCACTGAGCACATGGTTTGTAGTGTGCTCCCTTACAAGATCTACAATTTTATGTAATTCTGGAATTATACCTGGCAAGAAGTTCATACCTCCAGAAAATTTCTTCAGAAATTCAGTTTTAAATTCATCATATGTCCTAGCACGATGTAGCTTATCGGAGCGCAATAAATTGCTTGCTGGACATCTTTCCTGGCTTATGCAAGATGAAAAAATAGCAATTTTCTCTTGTTCATCTAGTATGTGGCGCTTGATGAACATTTGTTCGCACTGACTGATTAATGAAATGACATCAATGCGATCCTTGTCGCCACCAAATGTCATAAAGACTTTGTAGTTACTTGTAGAGAAGTATATTTTAGACTTGTGGTCGAGCGGCTTTTATATCTTGTAGTAGTTTCCCCACCAGATGTCATGTAGTGACGGGAGAGGTCAAGAATAGTATGGGACTATTTTTATTTGTCTTAGAAATATTAAACAGGTTTCTCACATGGAAAGAGTATAAGTCCCGGGTAGCTACCTCCCTGTCTCGCTATCTCTCTCTCTCTCTCTCTCTAAGGCTAATCTCCGTCTCGACCTCTCTCTAGGGTCTACAATTTTATGTAGCTGCTGACAGCTAACTGCATCATCTCCTTACTGGCCGCTGTCGTCAGCTTTCCTCAGTGTAAGCATGTTTAGCATTGCTCGATTCTCGCAGACACAACACCTTCTCATCATTTGACTTCCTGCTTCTATCTGTCTCTCTATCTATCTATTTATCTATCTATCTATATAATATGTAGTCTTTACCACAATGTGAGTGGAATGGTGTGAGTGGTGTGGTGTGAGTGGTGTGGTGTGAGTGGTGTGATGTGAGTGGTGTGGTGTGAGTGAAGTTGTTTGAGTGGAGTGGTGTGAGTGGGGTGGTGTTAGTGGAGTGGTGTGAGTGGGGTGGTGTGTGTGGGGTGGTGTGTGTGGGGTCGTGAGTTGTGGTGTGAATAGGTGGTGTGAGTCGGATGGTGAGAGGTGGTGTGAGTGGTGGTATGAGTGGTGGTGTGAGTGGGGTGGTGTGAGTCGGATGGTGAGAGGTGGTGTGAGTGGTGGTATGAGTGGTGGTGTGAGTGGGGTGGTGTGAGTCGGATGGTGAGAGGTGGTGTGAGTGGTGGAGTGAGTGGTGGTGTGAGTCGGATGGTGAGAGGTGGTGTGAGAGGTGATGTGAGTGGTGGTGTGAGTGGGATGGTGAGAGGTGGTGTGAGTGGTGGTGTGAGAGGGATGGTGAGAGGTGGTGTGAGAGGTGGTATGAGTGGTGGAGTGAGTGGTGGTGTGAGTCGGATGGTGAGAGGTGGTGTGAGAGGTGATGTGAGTGGGATGGTAAGAGGTGGTGTGAGTGGTGGTGTGAGTCGGATGGTGAGAGGTGGTGTGCGAGGTGGTGTGAATGGGGTGGTGTAAGTGGGATGGTGAGAGGTGGTGTGAATGGTGGTGTGAGTCGGATGGTGAGAGGTGGTGTGAGAGGTGGTGTGAGTGGTGGTGTGAGTGGTGGTATGAGTGGGATGGTGAGAGGTGGTGTGAGTGGTGGTGTGAGTCGGATGGTGAGAGGTGGTGTGAGTGGTGGTGTAAGTCGGATGGTGAGGTGGTGTGAGTGGTGGTGTGAGTGGTGGTGTGAGTGGGATGGTGAGAGGTGGCGTGAGTGGTGGTGAGTGGTGGTGTGAGTGGTGGTGTGAGAGGTGGTGTGAGTGGTGGTGTGAGTCGGATGGTGAGAGGTGGTGTGAGTGGTGGAGTGAGTGGTGGTGTGAGTCGGATGGTGAGAGGTGGTGTGAGAGGTGTTGTGAGTGGTGGTGTGAGTGGGATGGTGAGAGGTGGTGTGAGTGGTGGTGTGAGAGGGATGGTGAGAGGTGGTATGAGTGGTGGAGTGAGTGGTGGTGTGAGTCGGATGGTGAGAGGTGGTGTGAGAGGTGATGTGAGTGGGATGGTGAGAGGTGGTGTGAGTGGTGGTGTGAGTCGGATGGTGAGAGGTGGTGTGAGAGGTGGTGTGAATGGGGTGGTGTAAGTGGGATGGTGAGAGGTGGTGTGAATGGTGGTGTGAGTCGGATGGTGAGAGGTGGTGTGAGAGGTGGTGTGAGTGGTGGTGTGAGTGGTGGTATGAGTGGGATGGTGAGAGGTGGTGTGAGTGGTGGTGTGAGTCGGATGGTGAGAGGTGGTGTGAGTGGTGGTGTAAGTCGGATGGTGAGAGGTGGTGTGAGTGGTGGTGTGAGTGGGATGGTGAGAGGTGGCGTGAGTGGTGGTGAGTGGTGGTGTGAGTGGTGGTGTGAGAGGTGGTGTGAGTGGTGGTGTGAGTCGGATGGTGAGAGGTGGTGTGAGAGGTGGTGTGAGTGGTGGTGTGAGTGGTGGTGTTAGTAGGATGGTGAGAGGTGGTGTGAGTGGTGGTGTGAGTGGTGGTGTGAGTCGGATGGTGAGAGGCGGTGTGAGAGGTGGTGTGAGTGGTGGTGTGAGTGGTGGTGTGAGTGGGATGGTGAGAGGTGGTGTGAGAGGTGGTGTGAGTGGTGGTGTGAGTGGGATGGTGAGAGGTGGTGTGAGTGGTGGTGTGAGTCGGATGGTGAGTGGTGGTGTGAGTGGTGATGTGAGTCGGATGGTGAGTGGTGGTGTGAGTGGGATGGTGAGAGGTGGTGTGAGTGGTGGTGTGAGTCGGATGGTGAGAGGTGGTGTGAGAGGTGGTGTGAGTGGTGGTGTGAGTCGGATGGTGAGAGGTGGTGTGAGAGGTGGTGTGAGTGGGATGGTGAGAGGTGGTGTGAGTGGTGGTGTGAGTGGGGTGGTAAGTGGGGTGGTGTGGTGGGCCAGGCGGGACTCCCCTGTCACTTGCAGTTCCTCTTGTCATTCCACTCGGCTCACTTGACTTGGTTAGGCATTTCTGTGTGTGTGTGTGTGTGTGTGTGTGTGTGTGTGTGTGTGTGTGTGTGTGTGTGTGTGTGTGTGTGTGTGTTTCTCAGGGCATGCTGGTGTGAAAATTTTCAGGAATGTTGCCGTCTATGAAAGAATGTTTATAAATATGCATACTGTAAAATAAAGTCTACGTCTAAGTATGTACAGGTGAACCTGTAAAACACTAAATATCAGCAATACGTAGTGGTTATATATCACAAAGGGAAATATATGGCTGTGGGTGGGGGCGTCTGGGTGGCACGTGGTAATGTATGTTTATACACGTGTGTCACTGCACCTTTCTGTATTGACGCGGCCATTGATATAATATGTCTTTATATGTGTCTATGTATAAGCTATCTATTCCACACTTGTGTATGAATGTATGTATGTATGTATATGTGTATGTATTTACGTGTCCATAGATAAAATATGTCTTTATATGTGTCTTTCTGTATAAGCTATCTATTCCATATTTGTGTATGAATGTATGTATGTATGAAAGTATATGTGTATTTATTTACGTGTCCATAGATAAAATATGTCTTTATATGTGTGTATGTATAAGCTATCTACTCCACACTTGTGTATGAATGTATGTATGTATGAAAATATGTGCATGTTTATATGAATGTATGTATTATTATTCTACGTGGAAGAGACAGACCCTCCCCAAACAATAAACACTGTAACTCCAAAATCAAAAACCTTTAATTCCAATACTGCAAGGAGAAAGACAGAAAATGACAGGATTTTACAGGTCTAAATATAGTAAGTAAAAGATAGAAAACGGTAGGCTATTACAATGTTATGTGTGTAAATATGACAGAAAACAGAATATTACTGGGTTATGTGTGTAAACAGGAGACAGAAAACGGTAGGATATTTCAGGGTAAAACGGAGTAAATAAGAGACAGAAAACGGTAGGATATTACTGTTTTATGTGTGTAAATAAGACAGAAAACGGATGGATATTACAATATTGTGTGTAATACAGAACATGGGAAGATATTATGGTGTTTTGTGTGTGTGTAAACAAGAGACAGAAAATGGTATAAGAGAATACGGTATTAAATAAGACAAAAAACGGTTTTGATTAAGAGAGAAAACGGCAGTAAATAAAAGACAGAAAACGGTATTACATAAGAGAGATAAAACGATATTAATAAGACCGAAACCGGTATTAAATGAGACAGAAAACAGTATTAAATAAGTGACAGAAAACGGTATTAGAAAAGAGAGAAAACAGTATTGAATAAGGGACAGAAACGGAATCCAACAAGAGGCAGAAAACGGTATTAGTAAGAGAGGAAACAGTATTAAATAAAGGAGAGAAAAATGTATTAAATAAGAGAAAATGGCGTAAAATCGTCGAAAAATTCATCCAATTTAGAGACGAAAAAGAAAATTATTTTATATAGGTGTTTCGTTGTTTAAATTCTTAAGAGTATATATACATTTTTTTCATCTTCCATATCTCAGTATGTCAGTTTTAAAGGAAATTGGAAAGTATTAGTTCAGTAATTATGAAGAAACTGACTGACGATTCGGATACATTCTCTCTCTCTCTTTCTCTCTCTCTCTCTCTCTCTCTCTCTCTCTCTCTCTCTCACACACACACACACAAAATAAGTGGCACATAAAGGACTTCACCTCATTCAGATACAAACCACAGACAGATGGAAAGGTTAAAAGATAGATAGATAGATGATATAAATATAGATGAGCACTAAGACAAACAGGCAAGTCAACTGATAGACAGAAACACCTAGACAATAAACAGAGATAAATATTCATAGGTACTTAGAGAGAGAGAGAGAGAGAGAGTCAGTATAGCCGGCGTCATGATTTTATTAGTAAAGGACAGGAAATTTTGAAAGATAGAGGGGAAGGGAGGGATGGAGAGAAGGACGGAAGGAAGGAGGGAAGGAGGAGGGGATGGAGGGAAGGAGGGAGGGATGGAAGGTGATTTGGGGAGAAACAGGGAAGGAAGGAGGAAAGGAAAACTGACAAAGCATAAGGGAAGGAAGGAGGAAAGGAAAACTGACAAAGCATAAGGGAAGGAATGAAAGGAAAGGTGGAAGGGATGGAGTAAAACTGAAGAGGAATCAGAGAAGGAAAGTGAGAGTGGAAGGAGGCAGAGAAGGAGACTAAGGAAGGACCAGGGAGGGTAAGATACAGGAAGGAAGGAAGGAAGGAAGACTAAGGAAGAATAAGCGAAGGAATGAGAAAGAAAAAGAGAAGGGGAAGGAGGAAAAGTGAAGAATAAACAGAGAAGGAGGAAGAAAATGAAGGAGGGAAGGAAGGAACTAGGGAAGGAACGAGAGAAGAAAGGAGGGAGGGAATGAAAACTGAAGAGGAAAGGAAAGAAGGAGTGGGGGGAGAAGGAAGAAGAGGAGGAAGGAGGGAGGAGGAGGGAGATGAAAAGAGGGAATCACAGAAAGAAAGATTAATGGAAAAATGCCCAAAGATTTCCACCTGATATATGAAAATAAAAGAGACGAAGGAAAGAAAGAGAGGAAAGAAGGAAAGAGAGGGAAGGAAGGAAGGAGAGGGAAGAAAGGAGGAAGGTAAGAGAGAGAAGAAGGAAGGCAGAAAAAGGAATAAGAAGGAGAGGAAACAGTGAGAAAAGAGGAAGAGAAAATGGACAAACATTAAGAAATCAATATAAAAGAACAGACACTGATCTATCTATCTATTGCCAGACGCCTCAATCCCGTTTGGGGTGGCCACAAACAAATCGCCTCCAAGTCGCCCTGTCCCCCGCCATTTCACTGCCCTGCTCCCAACTCACACACCCCTCTCTCATATACCTCTCCACCTCATCCCTCCATCTCATCCTCGGCCTCCCCCTCCCTCTTCCCCCCTCCACCTCACTCACATACACTCTCTTCGTCAGTCTTTCACCCTCCATCCTCTCCACATGGCCAAACCACCTCAGTGTGTTCCTCATAACGCTTCCTATCACATCCACATCCACACCACAACGCTCCTTTATATCCTCATTCGTCAGCCTCTCTCTCCACGTGACTCCACAGGCTCCTCTTAAATAACTCATTTCCACTGCTCTCACTCTTGACTTGTGTCCTTCCAACAATGTCCAAGCTTCACTTCCGTACGTTAGAGTTGGTATCACAATACTGTCATGTAGTAACTTTTTCACTTCCATGCTCACTTCCCTGTTTCTTATCACTGATTTCAAAGAACCAGCAACCTTTCTTCCCTGCTGTACCCTTTCAAGCACTTCACCCTCCAAACCTCCATCCTTACTCATCACACTACCCAAGTACTTAAACGTACTCACATTTTCCAATTCCTCACCATCCAACCTCGCTGTACATTCACTAACTTCACCTCTCTCAAAGACCATCACTTTACTCTTCCCTACATTCACCTTTAGATTCCGTTTCTTACACACTCTCTCAAACTCATTCACCAAGCCTTGCAGCTCCCCTTCGTCTTCACTCAACAACACAGTATCATCTGCAAACAACAGTACAGGGAGTTTCCAAACACTATCCTCTCTCACCAGGGCCACTCCAACATCCACTACCCTACCTTGTACCTCTTTTATTACCCCATCCATATACAGATTGAACAACCATGGAGACATGACACATCCCTGTTTCAAACCAACTTTCAAAGAGAAAAATTCACTTAGTTCACCATCCACACGCACTGCAGCCTTCGCACCATCGTACATACTCTTCACAGCATTCAACCACTTCCCATCTACTCCATATATTCTTAACACTTTCCACAATCCTTGCCTATCCACCCTGTCATATGCTTTCTCCAAATCCATGAAAGCCGCATACAACTTCTTTCCCTTCTCTAGAAACTTTTCCACTAAAGATCTAAGAATGAATATCTGATCTACACAACCTCTTCCCTTCCTAAAGCCTCCCTGTTCTTCTCCAACTAATTTCTCTGTTCTTTCTCTAACTCTGTCTATAAGTATCCTACCATACACTTTTCCTATTATACTAAGAAGACAAATGCCCCTATGATTACCACACACTTCTTTTTCCCCTTTTCCTTTGTACAAGGGAATAATTATACCTGACTTCCAATCCTCCGGGACTCTACCTTCCTCCCAGGCCAAACTGCACATCTTCCACATCCATTTTACTACTACCTCTCCCCCATGCTTCAGCATTTCACCACACACTCCATCAATTCCTGGGGCCTTCCCCGATTTAACTTTCTTCATTGCTTCCACAACTTCTATCCTACTGATTTCTTCCTGTCTTCTCACCTCCCTCCTTCTCCCAGCCATTCCCCAGCCACTTATACTCGCATTACTTCCATCCTCTACGTTCAACAATTCCTTAAAGTGTTCTCTCCATCTGCTCACTTTTTCTCCCTTCTCCTCCAGTAATCTACCATTTTTATCTTTCACTCCCCTGCTAACTTCACTTCCACCCTGTCTTACTCTTTTCACTTCTCTCCAGAACATTTTCTTACAGTCCCTCCACTTTACACTCAAATTCCTTCCAAATTCCTCATCCACTCTTCTTACTCTCTCTTACTAATCTTTTCATCTCTCTCTTTCTTTCCTCATATAACTCTCTCTTCCGCCTATCAACTTCTTCCACGCCCCTATTTCTCATCCATTCATTGTATGCTTTCTTCTTTTGCATACAACCCAGAATTATATGTGAGATGCAGGAGCAGGGAGGGAAGGAAGGAAAGAAAATAAATACAGTATAAATGTCCTAATAAGATGTTAATGGTGTGTTGATAGAGATGGTGTGGTCTGGTGTGATGTGGTGTAATCTGATGTGGTGTGATGTGGTGTGGTGTGGTGTGGTGGTGTGGTGTGGTGTGGTGTGGTGTGGTGTGGTGTTTTGGTGTGGTGTGGTGTGGTGTGGTGTGACTTGGTGTGGTGTGACTTGGTGTGGTGTGGCGTGGTGTGGTGTGGTGTGGTGTGGTGTGGTGTGGTGTGGTGTAATGTGATATGGTGTGGGAGAAAAAGAAACGGGAAGGATGAAAGGAAAGAAAAAGATTCAATGAAGGAGGAAAGTAAGAGGAAATGGAGAGGTCCAAGGTGAGGAGGAAAGAAGAGAAAGACTGAGAGAGAGAAGAGGAAAGAGAAAAGGAGAGAATAAAGAAAGAAGGAAGGAAAAGGAGATAATAAAGGAAGGAGGAAGAAGGAGAGGAAGAGAGGAGAGAAATTGGGGGGGAAAGAGTGAAGGAAGAGACATGAAGGAATATGGGGTTGGAAGTAGGAGAGGGAAGAAAGGAAAGAAGGAAGGAAAAGAAGAACGAAAGAAGGAAAGGCAAAGAAGGAGAGTGGGCGGAAAGAGGGAAGGAAGGAAAAAAAGAAACAGAGGAGGAAGGGAGGAAAGGAAACGGAAATACGTGAAAGGAAAGAATATAGGGAGGAAGGAGAGTAAGAAGGAAAGAAGGAAGAAGAGAAGCAAGGGAGGAAAAAGGGAAGGAAGGAAGGAAAGAGAAGAGGAAACTGAGGAAGGAGGGAGGAAAGAGGGAAGGAAATGTAAAGGAAAGAATACAGGAGGGAAGGAAAGAAAGTCGAAAAGAAAATCAGAAATGGGGAGGGGAAAAGTAAGGGATGGAGGGAAGAAAAAACTGAAGGAGAGAGAGAGAGAGAGAGAGAGAGAGAGATTAAAATTCATGAACACTGGATGGAGGAAGTAACAATTTAGTGAGCCATTTAAACTAGGCTATAATTATTCCTATTGACTGGACACGGGTAATTGTTTCGTATTCTCGTCGGGTAAGGAAGCACCCTAGCACCTCTTCCTTAGCTACTTATTTTTGGATATGGTTAGTTAATATCCTTCTGTACGTTATTTATGCTGAATATGGCGATGTTAGGAGGATTTTTATAAGACAGAATAGGGCGGTAAGGTGTAATAAAAGAAATAAATCGCGTAGGGAAAGATGTTAGGGAGCTTCCATAACCAAGCAGATAGCGCCATATAACTATGCAGATAGCGGGCCCAAGACCTCCCCGTGGCGAGCCAAGTGTGCTTCGAATTACACCACCACCAACCTCGATGTGTGTGTGTGTGTGTGTGTGTGTGTGTGTGTGTGTGTGTGTGTTTAGCATCCACATCCATTAGTTTAAAAAAAAAATAAATAAATAAACCTTCCTATAGAGAGACTATTTTCGATGAATCGTGAGGGAAGGAAAGACGAAAGATTTTTGAATAGGCATAAAGAACAACAACAACGATATTTACTACTACTACTACTACTACTACTACTTATACCATCACTACTATTATTACTACTATTACTATTATTACTGCTACTATTACTAGTACTGCTACTACCACTACTACTATTACTATTATTACTACTGCTACTATTACTACTACAACCACTACTACGACTGCTATTACTATTACTACTACTACTACTACTACTGCTACTACTACTACTACACTACTTCTACTACTATTATTACTAGCACGGTGCTACAGCAATTGCAGCAGCAAAAACACACACACACACACACACACACACACACACACACACACAAATATACATAACCGCATACATACACATGAACTTCAGTCCACACATATCCACACATATACAATCGAATAACACACGCATAAACCTATACCAATTCTCCCTCTCCCTCCCTCTCTCTCTCTCTCTCTCTCTCTCACACACACACACACACACACACACACACACACACATCCCCTTGTCCTGTATTCCACTGAGACATGATTTACAAGCCCTGCTGACGGGAGGTAGAGAGGTGTATATACAGAGTGATGGAGGTAGGTAGGTAGGTAGGTAGGTAGACTGACTGATTGACTGACAGACAGATAGATAGACTGAGACGGATATGATAGATACTCGTAGATAGACAGAGAGAGGCAGACAGACAGACATGTATAGACAGTGATAGATACTGTAAATAGATGGATAGATAAACAGATAGACATATGGATAGATAGATACTGTAAATAGATGGATAGATAAACAGATAGACATATGGATAGATAGATACATTTACAGATGGATGCCTGGATAGATAAACAGAAATAAAGATATATGGATGGAGACATACATGTACAGATGGATGGATGGATGGATAGACAGACAGACAGACAGACAGATAGGTGGATAGCTGCATGGATGGATAGACACAGAGACAGACAGACAGACAGACAGACAGATAGGTGGATAGCTGCATGGATGGATAGACACAAAGACAGACAGAGAGACAGATAGGTGGATAGCTGCATGGATGGATAGACACAAAGACAGACAGGCAGACAGACAGATAGGTGGATAGCTGCATGGATGGATAGACACAAAGACAGACAGACACACAGACAGATAGGTGGATAGCTGCATGGATGGATAGACACAAAGACAGACAGACACACAGACACACAGACAGACAGATAGGTGGATAGCTGCATGGATGGATAGACACAAAGACAGACAGACAGACAGACAGACAGATAGGTGGATAGCTGCATGGATGGATAGACACAAAGACAGACAGACAGACAGACAGACAGATAGGTGGATAGCTGCATGGATGGATAGACACAAAGACAGACAGACAGACAGACAGACAGATAGGTGGATAGCTGCATGGATGGATAGACACAAAGACAGACAGACAGACAGACAGATAGGTGGATAGCTGCATGGATGGATAGACACAAAGACAGACAAACAGACAGACAGATAGGTGGATTGCTGCATGGATGTATAGACACAAAGACAGACAGACAGATAGGTGGATAGCTGCATGGATGGATAGACACAAAGACAGACAGACAGACAGACAGACAGACAGATAGGTGGATAGCTGCATGGATGGATAGACACAAAGACAGACAGACAGATAGGTGGATAGCTGCATGGATGGATAGACACAAAGACAGACAGACAGATAGGTGGATAGCTGCATGGATGGATAGACACAAAGACAGACAGACAGACAGATAGGTGGATAGCTGCATGGATGGATAGACACAAAGACAGACAGACAGATAGATAGGTGGATAGCTGCATGGATGGATAGACACAAAGACAGACAGACAGATAGATAGGTGGATAGCTGCATGGATGGATAGACAGACAGACAGACAGACAGATAGGTGGATAGCTGCATGGATGGATAGACAAACAGACAGACAGACAAATAAGTGGATAGCTGCATGGATGGATAGACACAAAGACAGACAGACAGACAGATAGGTGGATAGCTGCATGGATGGATAAACACAAAGACAGACAGACAGACAGACAGACAGACAGACAGATATGTGGATAGCTGCATGGATGGATAGACACAAAGACAGACAGACAGGCAGACAGACACACAGACAGACAGATAGGTGGATAGCTGCATGGATGGATAGACACAAAGACAGACAGACAGACAGACAGATAGGTGGATAGCTGCATGGATGGATAGACACAAAGACAGACAGACAGACAGACAGATAGGTGGATAGCTGCATGGATGGATAGACACAAAGACAGACAGACAGACAGACAGACAGACAGACAGGTATACAGAAAGAGACAGACCGATGGATAGACATCAGGATTGCTAGATGGTCTGATAGACAAATGGATGGATAGATAGACTGAGAGATGGGTAGATAGATAGACTGCTAGATGGATGGATAGATAGACTGCTAGATGGGTGGATAGATAGACTGCTAGATGGGTGGATAGATAGACTGATAGATGGGTGGATAGATAGACTGCTAGATGGGTGGATAGATAGACTGCTAGATGGGTGGATAGATAGACTGGTAGATGGGTGGATAGATAGACTGGTAGATGGGTGGATAGATAGACTGATAGATGGATGGATAGATAGACTGATAGATGGGTGGATAGATAGACTGCTAGATGGGTGGATAGATAGACTGCTAGATGGGTGGATAGATAGACTGATAGATGGGTGGATAGATAGACTGATAGATGGGTGGATAGATAGACTGCTAGATGGGTGGATAGATAGACTGATAGATGGGTGGACAGATAGACTGAATGCTAGATGGATACTTAGACTGGCAGATTTATTGTACATATAAAGAGACAGATAAACACATAGATAAAACGATAGATAGATAGACACGTAGACAGATAGACAGGGAAAGATAGATAGATAGTTGGACAGGCGGAATGAGATAAATAAACAGAAGGTAGGTAGGTTGCTTGATACATAGATATTCAGACCGTGATTTTTTTTTATGTGAGGAAGAAGGAACCAAAGGCCACGAGCCCGCAATAACTGTTCCCTCCAAGAGAAAAACAAAATACAAGACAGAGCCAAATTCAAGATCTGATCATTTCGACATGTCTGGACACACTGCGTTTGAAAAACTGGAGATCATAGGAAGCAGGAAATACAGGCAGAGGGAGACAGTTCTAGAGTTGACCTGTTGCATAAATGAAGGACTGGGAGTAACGGTTAACTCTTGCATTAGAGAGTTGGACAGAAAAGGGATGAGAGTTTGCTGCTAGACGGGTAGAGGTGGAGGAATGCATGCAGACAGTTCAGAGGAGCAGTGACCATTTAAGTAGCGATAGAAAAGAGATAAAGATGCAACAGTGCGGCGAAGAGACAGAGGTTGAAGGGAGTCAGTAGGAGGAAGAGAGTTAATGAGACGAAAAGCCTTTGACTCCACCCTATTGAGAAGAGCTGTATGTGGGGAACCTCCCCACACATGAGAGTTGTACTCCACACAGGGGCGGATAAAACCCCTGTATAGAGTTGACAATTGTGCAGGGGTAAAGAAAGAACGGAGTCGGCTTAGCACACCTAATCTATTAGAAGCAGATTTTACAAGAGATGTAATATGATCTTTCCAAGACAAGTCCCGAGTAAATGAAACCCCAAGCATGTTCAAGGATGATGCAGGATTAAGATGAATATTATTAAACATTTAGTGGGTACACCTGTGGAAAAATTTTTCGGGTTTATAGGTGTAAAAACTGAGTCTTTGATCCATTAAAAACAACCAGATTATTTTTACCCCAGTCAGAGATACGAGCCAAGTCAGATATTAGGTGTGACATAGCCTCATCCCTTGTTTATAGAAATAACTGCTGAGATGGACGTTGCGGGAACCGAATGGAAAGGTGAAGAGTGGAGTCATCAGCGTATGAGTGGATAGGGTTTGATGTACAGCTTAGAAGGTCATTGATGAATAAAAGGATGAGAGTTGGTGATAGGACAGAGCCCTGAGGAACACCACTGTTGATAGATCTAGGAGAAGAAAGATGTCGATCTACAACAGCGGCTATAGAACGACCAGAAAGGAAGCTAGAGATGAAGGCACAGATAGAAGGATAGAAACCGTAAGAGGGCAGTTTGGAAATTAAAGATAGAGATATATAGATAAATGCTAGAGAGAGAGAGAGAGAGAGAGAAAAAAAAAAAATTATCAGGTCAAGTGGTCAGCTGTAGGCTCTGGGATTATGGTAATGTATGGAATTATTCCAGCCAGACCCAGCCACAAACACAACCCCTCCCGCCAAGAAAAAAAAAAATACCGGTAATAATAAATAAAACAAAACATTAGTACTATATATACAAATATGTTGCTCTCAGTATATAGATAGATAGATAGATAGATTGAGACATAGATAGACAGATAGATAGATAGATATGTAGGTAGACAGATAGGTAGGTAGGTAGGTAGGTAGATAGGTAGATAGGTAGATAGATAGACAGATAAGGTAACCGATATATGTCACTTTTACCTGTATTTTTATTAAATGAATTCCATGGAGTACATGCAAGGATGAGTTATTTACCCGGGCACACATGTGAGATACAGTAGTTATAATTACCCACTGAGAGAGAAAGCTTGGCTCAACGGACATGTACTCAGAAAAATGAATAAATATTTGCTTACATTCCCAGCACTACACATCACACACTATGGCTACTGCGTTACGTGATGAATTTATGGAGATGATTCAAAAGAATTATTTTCCATTACATCGTGACATCAAATATCTGACTATGCATACAACAATACTGCCTACCTGTTTGACAGTAATGTTGAAACCAGAGGAATATGTCATTGTGGTGAGGTAAGACCAAAGAGGCTACTGCAGTGTACAGTGTCTGTGGTGCCTCACTGGTACCTGCATAACACCATCACCAGGCCAAGAACGACTGTCATTTGATATAATATTCCAGTACTGTACTGCAGCCTAACCTCTGACAGACAGGCATACCTTAACAAAGTGTACACACACACACACACACACACACAACACACACACACACACACACACACACACACACACACACACAACACAACACACAACACACACACACACACACACACACACACACACACACACACACACACACACACACACACACACACACACACACACACACACACACACACACACACACACACAACACACACACACACACACACACAAAACACACACACAACACACAACACACACACACACACACAACACACACACACACACACACACACAACACACAACACACACACACAACACACAACACACACACAACAAACACACAACACACACACACACACACACACACACACACACACACACACACACACACACACACACACACACATATATATATATGTATATATATATATATATATATATATATATATATATATATATATATCACACACACAAACATACACACACACACCGACATACACACACACACACACACACACACACACACACACACACACACACACACACACACACACACACATACATACATACAGACACACACAGACACACACACACACACACACACACACACACACACACACACACACAAGGTGGAGTTATGAGAACGGGTGGATGTAAATATGCATTAATGTATTCATAGCACAGCCCTTGCATGGAATTCCCAGCCAGGAGGAGAAAAGTCAGAATTCTCTCTCACTCTCTCTCTCTCTCTCTCTCTCTCTCTCTCTCTCTCTCTCTCTCTCTCTCTTTATTACCAAATCACCCATGCTAAACCCAAACGAACTGATTTTCATTTAAAAAATACCCCACCTGATAGAACAGCTTACCCTCACGTGGACGGCAATATTCCAGCATAATATTCTAGTTAATATTAAAGGATCCTCTGGTACTGAGTCATAGTGCCCTGATAATACTCTTAGATGGAACCCCAACAACTCAGCCCCGAGCTATCGACTCCAATCGTCCCTCGGTACACCTCACCGAAACCTTGCACACAGACTCGCCATACAACCTCCATGACAGGGTTCACTGTGGGTTGAAATGAGACTAAAGATAAACTAAGTCGACCCTCATATGACCTTGACCTTTGACCCTTGACCTTGCCGACCTAATCAATCCATCGTCCCTTCATACTGTAACACTGACAGAAGTTTGGTCGAAATCCGTCCAGGGAATCAGGAGATATCACGCACACACCCATACGACCTTGACCTTTGACCTTTTGACCTTACTGACCTAATCAATCTATCGTCCCTTCATACTATATCACTGACAAAAGTTTGGTCGAAATCTGTCAACGGGTTCTGGAGATATTACACCACAAGATAATTAAGGCCGCACGGACTCACGCACGCACGGACGGACAAACTAATCACTTAATGCCGCCTCCCGGATAGGTGAGCGGGGGCATAATAACAGGATAAGGGGGTAGTGGAAGATATAAGAAGAGATATATAGGCTGAGACGAGGGTGAAGGATGAGATGAGGGTGAAGGATAAGATGAGATGAGGGTGAAGGATGAGATGAGGGTGAAGGATGAGATGAGGGTGAAGAATGAGATGAGATGAGGGTGAAGGATGCGATGAGAGTGAAGGATGAGATGAGGGTGAAGGATGAGATGCGGGTGAAGGATGAGATAATGGTGAAGGAAGAGATAAGGGTGAAGGATGAGATGAGGGTGAAAGATGAGATGAGGGTGAAGGATGAGATGAGGGTGAAGGATAAGATGAGGGTGAAGGATGAGATGAGGGTGAAGGATAAGATGAGGGTGAAGGATAAGATGAGGGTGAAGGATGAGATGAGGGTGAAGGATGAGATGAGGGTGAAGGATGAGATGAGGGTGAAGGATGAGATGAGGGTGAAGGTTGAGATGAGGGTGAAGGATGAGATGAAGGTGAAGGATGAGATGAGGGTGAAGGATGAGATGAGGGTGAAGGTTGAGATGAGGGTGAAGGATGAGATGAGGGTGAAGGATGAGATGAGGGTGAAGGATGAGATGAGGGTGAAAGATAAGATGAGGATGAAGGATGAGATGAGGGTGAAGGATGAGATGAGGGTGAAGGATGAGATGAGGGTGAAGGATGAGATGAGGGTGAAGGATGAGATGAGGGTGAAGGATAAGATGAGGGTGAAGGATGAGATGAGGGTGAAGGATGAGATGAGGGTGAAGGATGAGATGAAGGTGAAGGATAAGATGAGGGTGAAGGATGAGATGGAGAGAAATTTTTAGATTAGAGGCTTGTTTTCTCTCCCTAACACCTCTTCCTTATCGATTTATTATTTTATAGTGCTGACTAATAATCATTTTGTTCGGTACGTTATATATGCAGATGATGGTGATGAAGGACTTATGTAACACAGAGGACGGCAAGGTGTAATAAGACAAATAAATCGCTTAGGAGGAGATGTTAAGGAGCTTCTTTAACCGATGGGAATACTGGTCAGACAAAAAAATAAATAAATGTGAAAAAAGGAAGGTGGAAAGGAAAGGAATGATAACAGAAATGATAAAATAACTGAATGAATGAACAGGTGAACAAGGAAGGCAACTGACATGGCGTGAATGACTTAGAGAACGATAAGACAGACAGATTGATAGACAGTGAGAAAGATAGATAGACTGCTGGATAGATAGACTGCTGGATAGACACACTTACAGATTCAGGTGTTGAGACTGATTGATGGATGGATGGATGGATTGAGAGAGAGAGAGAGAGAGAGAGAAGGAAGGGGAACCAGAGAATATATAGTGGAATATTAAATGAAAGGAGAGAGAGAGAAAAAGAGGAAGAAAGAAATGTGAAGGAGGAGGAGGAAAGAAAGAAGAGAGAGAGAGGAAGGGAAAAAATATAGCTGACTATTGCAGAGGAAATCCTATGTGTATGTGAAATAGGAGAGAGAGAGAGAGAGAGAGATACTGTGATACCGGGGAGAGTAAAAGTGGGGAGGGTAAATATAAACAAATGGGAAGGAGAGAGGGGAGGGAAGGGGAGGAGAGGGGAGGGGAGGAGAGGGGAGGGAAGGGGAGGGGAGGGGAGGGGAGGAGAGGGGAGGGAAGGGGAGGAGAGGGGAGGGGAGAGAAGGGAAGGGAAGGGGAGGGGAGGAAATGAGAGAGGAGGGGAGGGGAGGAGAGGGGAGGGGAGGAGAGAATTGCTACCTCAAGTTTTATACATTCTTTCTCCAATTCTTTCTTCTTTTTCCTCTCTGTTTTTCCCCTCTTCTTCTTTTCCTTTATTTTTTCTGTTGCTTTTTTTATTTTCCCTGAATTTAAAAGAGCTTATTTAAGATATACAGTACTATACAAACTTTAACGTATTTCAAAAGCATCATTGCCCAGAATTCTTATTGCTGAAGGTCTCCCAAGCACCTCTTCCTTAGCGATTTATTTTTGGATACGTCTGGTTAGCATAATTCTGTATGTTATTTATGAAGAGTATGGTGACTTTAGGATTATTTTAATAATACAAAAGGGATCAGCGAGATGTAATACGCAAAATGAAACGGCGAGAACTCTGACCTCGAGCTGTCTAGCAAAGCGTCGCTCGGTATGCCTCTGCCAAGCCTTGCACACGGACTCAACATACAACCCCCATGACCTTGCTGACCTGATCAGTTCATCGTCCCTTCATACTGTATCATTGACAAAAGTCTGGTCGAAATCCGTCGAGGTAGTCAGGAGATATCACGCCTACACCCATATGACCTTGACATTTGACCCCTTGACCTTGCACAACTATTCAATTCGTCGTCCCATCATACTGTATCACTGACAAAAGTTTGGTCAAAATCCATTGAGAGGTTTACGAGATATCGCACTCACAAGGATAAACTAAGTCGACCCCATATGGCCTTGACCTTTGCCTCCTTGACCTAGTTGACCTAATCAGTTCATCTTCTCGTCCTATATCACTGACACAAGGTTGGTGGAAATCCGTCCATGGGTTCAGGAGATATCGGGCCCACAAGAGTGTTACGGACGCACGGACCCACGCACACACGGACGGACAGACCAAGCACTTAATGTCTCCTCCACTACAGGTTGGCGGGGGCATAATAAATCGATCAGGAAGAGGCGTTAGGGAACTGCCTTCACCGGCGAGAATACAAGCCATTATATCTAAATGTACGAGTATAGATGCTACAAATACGCTACAAACTATACTATTTACAAAGCACTGTATTATTTGATCTACCAGGTATACGCCTCCAGTCATCCTTGTTATCCTTGTCTTATTCCAGTAGTTTTGTCACTCTTGTAGGAGCTGCCTAGCGTGGGTCAACTAGGCTAGTGCAGTTATACTTTTCTTATGTTCTCTCTCTCTCTCTCTCTCTCTCTCTCTCTCTCTCTCTCTCTCTCTCTCATGCTTTATTTACATCCGTCCAGGTCATTTAAATATCAGGGGTTCACGTTCGCCTGTTTTTTTCCCACCTTCCTCTTTCCCTTCTTCTTTTCCGTCTTCCAGTGTCTTTCTCTGTTTTTCGTTCTCCCATTTGTAGATCTTTTTCACATGGCTTTTTTCCTCTTGTTTCTTTCTTCCTCTGTCACTTATCTTCTCGCTTTTCTTCCTTTCCTCTTCTTGTTCGTCTCCTTCATCTTGTGTTCACTCTCTCTCGCTTCCTTCATTACCGTCTTTCCACTAAGTCTTTCATTTTCTCCTGAACCACTCTCTCTCTCTCTCTCTCTCTCTCATCTCAAAACATAACTGGTGTTTTAGTCTCTCTCATTCTCTCTCTCTCTCTCTCTCTACCTGCAAATGCAATGGTGTGAGTCCCAGCAGAAGGAGACTCCACTCTTGTTTACCTTAAAGCGACTCTGCCATAGCCCACTCCTTCCCCACCACCCCTCCCGCTCCCTCCCCGCCCCTCCGTTCCCTCTCCTTTATATCTCATCCTCCTCCCTCCATCTCTCCGCCTCTCTCTCCTTCTCCCTTATTCCTCTTCACCTTCCTCTCCCCCTCGCTCTCTATCCCTCCACCCTAACACCTGTCCTTCCCTCCATTTACCTATCCATCTCTGCACACCTCTCCACCTCTCTCCCTCTCCCTCTCTCTCTCTCTCTCTCTCTCTCACTTTTTATTCCCTCACTGCTCTCTCTATTCACTTCTTTTCCTTCACTAAATTTCTCCTTTCTTCCTCCTTCCCAACATCCACTTCCTTCACCAGTCACTCTCTTTCTTTTCTCTTTCTCACTCTCTCCTCTTCACCTACAACTTTCTCATTTCTTTGCTCCACTTTACATTCCTCTCTCATTCAGCTTCCCTTATTTCTCTCTCCCCACCAATTCTCTCTCCATCTCTACCCCATCCTCCTCTCTCTACCTCCCTCTCCCCTCTCCCACTCTTCCTCCTTCCTCTTCCTCTTTCTTTCATCACTACATGGTATATGGCAACAAAATAAATACATGTTACAGTCTGCTATATACCCACGATATGGTCATTTTTAACACGATATTCCAGTCAGGGTTGGAGAGTTATGAAATTAATTTTTAAAATTATAATTTAAAACCTTTATTTCCACAAGAAGTGGTTATTCTTCTTACACTGTACTTCCATGCTAACAGTAGATATAATGATACGGTACACTCGGAAGCACTAATTTCTCCCCCCCTAGTAGCCGGAGTCGCGGCCGTTGAGAGACCAGGCGTTCGAACACCCCACACCCACATCCCCTCCCCCAACCCCAGTGGCAAATGTTGTTGGACAAATGTGGAACGGCCAAAGCTGGTGATCTTACAATGTCATGATTGTTTTTATAGAGAATCAGAACCAGTAGGGGTAAGTATATAAAGGTATTTAATGTGTATTACTGTGCTGTTATCCACAACATATGAAAAAGGAACGAAAATGAAAGAAGACCTACATTGTATTATGTGTTATTGTCTGTAATAGTTACGTCCTATATTATAATGTTACAAATAAGTATAGTATAATGAACAGCATCTGTTGAAAGATATGATGTCTTTTCTCACACATTCTCATTCCCACCACCACCACCACCCTTCTCTCTGGGTTTATATCAACCAAACACCTCTCTTATCCTCCTGTCCCCCACTCCCACGCTTAGTTAACCAACATAAAGATATTGATGAAATGATCCGTCAGGTATTGATCATATTAATATTAGCATACACCTCAGTATTAAGCACCAACAAATCAGTAACATACAATACTTCGATAAACCTGCCAACTATTTCATCTTGTAAGCTGTTACGTGACATATACACTGCAAGTTTGACCTTGTTACAGGGACATACTGCTGTTTATTGCTAACACAGGTTATGGGTGTTTTTGGACGTCCATCAATTCATATTAACGTGACAATTTACGCCTCACATTATAAACATGTAAGGTTTATATTCCTGTCACTACCGTATTAACCAAACGAATCAGGGATCGGTTCTGACGAACCACAAACTCTCTGCTTCAACGAAAATATTTCGACCTCTTGTCACAACAGTGACAAAATGTCACAATGTATACGACTGAATGTGGGTCAGTCGTCTACATAATGACATTGTGTCACTGTTGTCACAGGAGGTCGGAATATTTTCGTAAAAGCAGAGAGTTTGTGGTTCGTCAGAACCGATCCCTGATTCGTTTCGTCCATCCATTAATGACAGGAACATAAATCTTAAGTGTTTATAATGTAAGGCTTAAATTGCCACGTTAATATGAATTCATGGGCGTCCAAAACCACACACAACCTGTGTTAAAGTAAAACAACCGTATGTCCTTGTATCACAAGGTCCAACTTGCGGTGAGTATGTCACGTAACAGCTTACAACAAGATGAAATAGTCGGCAGGTATACCGAAGCATTGTATGTTATTGATTTGTTGGTGCTTAATACAGAGGTGTATTATAGTAATAATATGATCAATACCTGACGGATCATTTCATCACTTTCTTTGTTTATGTTGGTTAATAATGGGTGTGACTGGTGGACGAGAGGATAAGAGAGGCGTTTGGTGGAGACAGGAATCGAGAGAGATGGGTGGTGGTGGCGGGAGTGAGAATGTATGAGAAAAGACATCATATATTTCAACAGATGCTGTTCACAACACTATACTTATTTGTAACGCCCATGAATTCATATTAACGTGGCAATTTAAGCCTTACATTATAAACACTTAAGATTTTATGTTCCTGTCATTAATGGATGGACGAAACGAATCAGGGATCGGTTCTGACGAACCACAAACTCTCTGCTTTTACGAAAATATTCCGACCTCCTGTGACAACAGTGACACAATGTCATTATGTAGACGACTGACCCACATTCAGTCGTATACATTGTGACATTTTGTCACTGTTGTGACAAGAGGTCGAAATATTTTCGTTGAAGCAGAGAGTTTGTGGTTCGTCAGAACCGATCCCTGATTCGTTTGGTTAATACGGTAGTGACAGGAATATAAACCTTACATGTAGTCTTTTAGTTTTGCTTTAAATATATATAGGTTATGGGACTCTTTAATATATGATGGCAGCTCATTCCATAGTTTAGGACCTGCTACTGAAGGTGATCTGGTGCCCGTGTCTGTGTTAACTTTTGGAACATATAAATTATTTCGTTGCCTGGTTGTGCTGCAGGTTATATTGTTGACGGTCGGCAGAGGCAGGATGTGCTCTGGCAGGAGGTTATGTAATTGTTTAAATATAGTAACTGCTGGGTTAAGTGTTGTTAGATTACCTACGGTTAGCCACTGAAGTTCCCTAAGAATGGGGGTAACATGATCATACTCCCTGGCTCTTCCGTCTGCAACTTTGGCAGCAAAGTTTTGTAGTTTTTGTACCTATGCAATCAAAGAGGTATTGGTTCTACCCCATATAATGGTACAAGAGTTTAAGTGAATTAATGCCAGAGTTTTGATTATGATTACACGAGTATCTTTATCAAAATAGTGTTTCATTCTGTTAATAAACATTAGAGCTGCCATTACTCTCTTGCTTATTTCATGTATGTGACTATCAAAGGTCATGTACAGTCGTGGTCATAAATAATCACCTATCATCCGGTACCCCGTGCCTCAGGCTGGCTCCTTTATGCGGGGCAAGTCACAGTGGAGTAAGAGGGGCTGAGAGGGAGGGGCCAGAGAGAGAAGGGAAGGTGGGTGGGGGGACGAGTGATGGTGCGGGGTTGGAATGAAGGAGGGGAGGGAGGGTAGGTAGGAGAGGGAGAATGAAATGCGAAGTGGTGGTGAGATTGTCTATTTCCTTTCATTCAGGGCATGATATAAAGGAGTTAATATTCGGTAGATAAAGCTGCATTACACCTTGTATTGAGGTGTCAGATAACAAGCTTTAGATAGGTGGTGTTATCAGTTCCTTGCTCGTGAAAGTAACAAGCTTTAGATAGGTGGTGATATCAATTGCTGGCTCGTGAGAGAAATATACTGATATGACAGATCAAACATTAGTGCAGAGCCATCAAATCTTTGTGGGCCCAGATCGTCAACATATGAGAGCCAGAGAACGAGAGGACACAGGCCCGCCTCCTCCAGCACACCACGGACAACTGACGAAACCAGCAAACCATCAACACCGTTGTTTCCTTGCTGCCGCGAAGACTGGAAATGTTATTAAGCGGTAGGAGTCCATTGGACTACTTACTGAGGCTTTCCTTGTTGTTTTGGCTTTATCAATGTCAGTAAATATTGACATAGATATATTTGGTGAGCTTGGGTTTGATTCTGTTATATCTTCCTTTTAACATTTTGAGAGATATCGTAATTATATCGACCTACGTGCACAGACATCAAGTTTATTTTTCCTTTATGCACAGTTCTTAAATAGCTTTTAAATAGACAGATGCCATAAAATAGTTGACAAGATGGTGATGTATTGAGGGAGTGTAAACCGAGAGGATGATCATATTTACTGTCACAGCCATGTCACAGGTTGCACAAAATGATATTTAGTTCCAAAAACAATTACAGGAAAAGGTAGAGGACATTTCTTAATTACACATTACGGATGTCAATGCCATCTGGATTCCACTCTGCGTCCGAAGTCAAAATATACGGATAAACACAAATATCTGGCTCCGCACTAATATTTGATCTGACACGTTAGTATATTGCTCTCACGAGCCAGCCCTTGATATCACCACCAATCGACGGCTTGTTATCTGACGCCGGTATACACAGTGTAATGCAGCATTATCTACCGAATATGAGCTCCTTATATCATGCCCTGAATAAAAAAAAATATAGGCCTATATACAAAAAATGTGACCACCACTTTGCATTCATTCTCTCTCCCCTCCCTCCACTCCCTCATTCCACCCCCGCACCATCACTCGTCCCTCCACCCACCTTCCCTTCTCTCTCTGGCCCCTCCCTCTCAGCCCCTCTTGCTCCACTGTGACTTGCCGTACATAAATGAGGCAGCCCGAGGCACGGGGTCCTGGAGGATAGGTGATTATTTATGACCACGACTGTACCAGTCCATACAAACGCCGAGGTTCTTCACAGTGTCAGAAGGGGAGAGAGAGAGAGAGAGAGAGAGAGAGAGAGAAAATGACCATATAGAGAGAGAAATATTGTATACAGACAGGAAGAGACAAACATATATATATATATATATATATATATATATATATATATATTTTGCCAGACGCCTCAATCCCGTTTGGGGTGGCCACAAACAAATCGCCTCCAAGTCGCCCTGTCCCCCGCCATTTCACTCCCCTGCTCCCAACTCACACCCCCCTCTCTCATATACCTCTCCACCCCATCTCTCCACCTCATCCTCGGCCTCCCCCTCCCTCTTTCCCCCTCCACCTCACTCACATACACTCTCTTCGTCAGTCTTTGACCCTCCATCCTCTCCACATGGCCAGCTCATCAATCAAAGAGGTATTGGTTCTACCCCATATAATGTTACAAGAGTTTAAGTGACTTAAGTATATATATATATATATATATATATATATATATATATATATATATATATATATACTAGACAGCCTAAGCCACTTGGTAGAGATACATTGGCTGTATCGTCCCGACTTCGGTCGGGATAGGCCGGTCCTGCAGTGGATACTCAAACGGCTGATGATGATATATATATATATATATATATATAGATAGATATATATATATATATATATATATATATATATGTGTGTGTGTGTGTGTGTGAGTGTTGTATGTTACATTTACAAGCCAACATATTTCAAGGCCACATCATGGATGCAAGAAACCATCATTATTTTTGTTATTTTTCTTAAAATTATCAATATTACGGATAAAGGCGTCTTTATTACCGTACTGCACTGCATATGGAGCTTCCTGGCGCCTACTATACCTTTTTTACTCTAACTTGGTCTAAACTATTCATCTCTCCATCTTCAGTGTTGGGTTTTATCAAGAGATTTACAACAGAATATGATGCTAGTCACGAAAAAGAGCTGTGGAGAGGATGCTGAGGCGCAGCATGTCTTTTCCAGCCACTGAGAGCACGAAATAAGCTTCAAAAAGACGAAAAGCTGGGCCAAGTTAGAGTGAAAAGAGTATATCAGTGTTAAATCTCTTATCATTAACCTGATGAAGGCTAAGACCAACACCAGGCACTGAGATAATAATAATACTATCAATACTACTACTACTACTACTACTACTATTATTACTATTATTATTATTATTATTATTATTATTATTATATCCATAATAATAATAATAATAATAATAATAATAATAATAATAATAATAATAATGATGAGTAAATGATAAGATATATAGTCGTCCTCCTAAATTTACAACCAAAAATTAAAAATATATTAGCACTTCAGCAAATTAAACTGTTGGCAGTAACCTCGAAGGGCGGTATCCATGTCGGTTATGGAGGCTTCCTAACACCTCTTCCTTAGCGATTTATTTTTGGCAAATGGCTGGTTAATATCCTTTTGCACGTTAACTATGCAGAGTATGGCGATGTTGGAAGGATTTTTGTAACACACCAGAGGACAGTAAGGCGTAATAAAAAATAAATAAATCGCTCAAGAAGAGGTGTTAGGGAGCTGGCTTAATCGATGACACATTGGCCCGTATTCTCGTCGGTTAAGGAAGCTCTCTAACACCTTCTCCTAAGCAATTAATTTTTGCTTATTATACCTTTCTATCCTCTTCTGTGACATATAAATCAGTCTAATATCACCATACTCTTTATAAACAACGTATCAAAGGATATTAACCCACCATATCTAAAAATTAATCGCTGAGGGAAAGGTGCTAGGGAGCTTCGTCAAAACCTCTAATAGACACGAAAACAAAGAAAAGCAAAGAGAGAGAAAAAAACAAAAGAAAAAGACAGGAAGATAAAAAAGATGAAATTACAGCCAGCTGTCCTGTCCTGCCCTCCCTTCACTCCTTCCTGTTCAGTCAGATTTGCTCTCTCTCTCTCTCTCTCTCTCTCTCTCTCTCTCTCTTCTCCAATTTCAAACAAAATTTCCTGAACACTAGTCCGCCATTTTTTTTTTCTCTTTGCTCTCTTCTTTCTTTCTTTCTTTCTTTCTTTCTCCTCCTCCTCGTCTTCCTCTTCCTTCTCCCTGCCCTCCTCTTTTTCTCCCTCTGCCTTTTCATCCAATATTCCAATACATATTCTCTGGTTTCCCTTCCTCTTCTGTGCCCAGCCTCTCTCTCTCTCCATCTTTTCTTTGCCCTGTACCCAGAGGCCAGAGGCCACTTTTTCTAGTCAGCCAGACATTTGTCTGTCTATCTATTAACAGACGCCTTAATGCCGTAAGGGGTGGCCACAAACAAATCGCCTCCATGCCGCCCTGTCCCACGCCATTTCACTGCCCTGCTCCCAGCCCACACTCCCTTCTTTCTCATATACCTCTCCACTCCATCCCTCCATCTCATCCTCGGCCTCCCCCACCCTCTCCCCCCCTCCACCTCACTCACATACGCTCTCCTGGTCAGTCTCTCACTCTCTAGACATGAGTAATAAAAGCCTGTGGCACAGCATTGTAATCCCTGCACCATCAGGCACAGTATCCAGGTGCACAGCCTTGGAACCAACTACTGTGTGCTGGGAAGCCAAGATGGCGGCCAACATGGCTGCTGGTCCTGTCTGTTTTACTCTGTGATGATAAGTTGTCAAATGAATGTAATCATATTTATTCATGTTTTATGGCCATTTATATCACACTACTCGTCTTCAAAGTTAAAAATATATATATTATTAACGTACAAAACTACAAAATATTATATAAATATAATATTTTATTAAAATGAATTACACAATTTTTTTTTCTCTCTCTCTTTACAAAGTTTACATACTTGTAATGACTGAGAAGTTTAGCAAAAATACTGTACAGTTGCTGGGTGTGTGGGGAGGATGGAGAGTGAGAGACTAACGAGGAGAATGTATGCGAGTGAGGTGGAGTGGGGGAGAGGGATGGGGAGACCAAGGATGAGATGGAAGGATGGAGTGGAGAGGTATATGAGATAGGGGTGTGAGATGGGAGCAGGGCAGTGAAGTGGCATTGGACAAGGTGACATGGAGGCGATTGGTTTGTGGCCACCTCTTACGGGATTAAGGCTTCTAGCAATAGATAGATAGACAGATAAACAGCACACATATCAGAGAGATGTCAGTAACTGAACATGTCATGAATATAAGCTCTGGTATCATCTATAATAATAAAGGTGAGTGTTTGTTTGTTTGGTACCTATAAACTCGGCTCCCTTAGGGTCTACCCCCACATATGATACATATTCTGAGTCAGCATGATCCAGGAAGTGTTTTGGTATATAATTTATTAGGATTAATTGTATGTTACATAACTACATTAGGTATATTGGCCAAAGGCCCAATCAGCCCTCTGCAGGAGCTAGCTGGAATAGTCCGGCCAGACAGCGGACTATTTCGGCTAGTCCTTTATAATATTCAAGTAATTAAATATTTTATCCTTACACCGCAAGGCAATTTTTTGTGAATAACACAACCATTGTAACTACTAAAGTAACTAACACTGAGGTTTAGTCCAATACAGAGATAACCCTGCTCAAATTTTAGGAAATACACAATACATAAAAAATCCAATCAGCCATAGCTATCCTCAACTTCCTGGCAGTGCTGAGCTCTGGAACAGCTCTCTGGAGACCCACGGCATCTGCAGGCAAGATAACATGGAAGATTCCGTTTGGCACATGAACAGTTTCTTAAACAACCTTTCCTGCAACCACATGAAAGGGACGTGGACATCTTTGGTGGCTACAAAGCTGCAGTCACTGGAACTGGCACAAGTTCTGTATCCTTTACTGTCCATCTATATTCATCCAGTGAAGGAATGCAAGGCTTTGCAATGTGTGCTGTCTTGTCAGTGATTCTTGCCAAGGCAGAACGTTTCAGATGCTGCATAAAAGCATCCTCAGTAGGTGGAAGGAGTGTGAAGAGTGGTGTTGTTGGTTAAAACTTTCTGAGTGTGAATCTCAATCTGAGACATTTTACATCTTGACATTCTTTTGTGTAGACGGCGACAAGTAACTTCGTGGCCTGACTGATAACATCTTCAGTTATTATAGCATTGCCGTCACTGCCGTCTTTTAAAGCATCCAGCTAAATTTTCTTACTTGCTGCCAACCATTCCCTTTTGCAGGAAAAAAAAGAAGAAGAAAAAAAAAAAAGACTGCTGGTGGTATCCCTGCCATTTAGACTCTGAACAAATGGCAGTGAGAGGCATCTGTGTGGCTGCAGTGCTTTGACAATGTCATGTATGGGAAGGTAATCATCTGTTGCTGTCTTGACCCGTAATTCAGGGACAGCTTTCAACATGGTGGATGTATAATACAGACAGAGAACAATAACATATGTCTCATTTGAATGAACAATAACCTGATCAACTCTGTCTACTTGAAAACTATACAGGGCATGCAAAATAATACGCGTGTCTGCCTCTTCATGTGCTGAATCAAGGCCTGGCACTGTAGGTACATTTCCACTTTACAACATGACTTTGTTTCTTCACTGAAACCACCAGCCAGACAAATTTTGCTGCTACCAAGACCTGAAGACTGGAGTTCATCTAGACACCATTTATTACACAAGTAGGCAGGTAACTGTGGCTTGTTTGTAGAGCAAGCAAAGAACTGAAGGACCTGGTGCTTTGTACTGGTCTGATACATCAAATACTTTTCCTGTTCTCGGCTTACCAGTCCTCACCTGTCTTGCAGCTTGCTTTATACTTGGACTTCTGCAGCAATCAACACACAGGTGAACAGCCACTGCATTAGCTGGAACATCACTGAGAATTGCCTGTTATATCTAAGTGCAATGGCAGAGAACTTTTCATCTTCCACAAATGACAAACGATAAACACCAGTGCATGCCATCAGCCACTATTGCCCAAGCCTTGTTGTACGGGTGCAGTCTTTCACAGCTGCTTATGCCTGTATCCTCCTTTATAGTTGTCACAAGACTTGATTTTGTTCCATATGCTCGCACTGCGTTATCCTCATTAAATAAGGATGGAGGGTAATTACTACATCCATGGTTTCCAGTATACTCCTGTACATCAAACTGTCACCACCAGGGTAAAGGTATGTCAAATTACTTTAATATTATCAAAAAATTAATTCCTTGTCCCTAAAAAACAAAAATCCTGTATTACACTAGAAAATGCTGCAATTTATGACCAGGATTTGAATTTCATTAAATCAGGCTTTACTGATCTACCAGAAGACCCGCCGACATGTCGTAAAAATACCCCCGCTAATACCAATACACCAGTCCTGTATGAGACAGCCCTAGCATGTATTCAATATGGACGGTGGGTGTTAGCGCCGAAGTGGTGACATGTAGAGGTGTATGGTATGTAGGAGGACTGCTGGGCCTTGATAGCAGGCTGTGAAGCCTATGCCCAGAGTCGGACACATAAAAAAAAAAAAAAAAAAAAAAAAACTATCAACATTTATGGATATAGCGGCCATTTTGGACGCCATCTTGGATTCCCAACTCACGGTAGTTGGTCTTGGTGGCGCAAAGATTAAACTGATATGCCATGACCTTTTATAACAATGCATGACCCTGAGCCATACTTGACCCCTGGGGACTGGGATTCTCTCTCTCTCTCTCTCTCTCTCTCTCTCTCTCTCTCCATTTTCTCTACACAATCGACCCTCATTAGATATAATATGCACTCCTATAAAGTCTTTCCTAGGGTAAAAATACGTATAAAAATAGCGAAAATATAATAAATATATAAATTAACGAACGACTAAGCAAGAGAAAATATGAAGTTTCTTTATATTTCGCCATAAGTATTCTCGTGGGTTAAGAAAGCTCCCTAACACCTCTTCTTAACCGATTTATTTCGCTTGTCACACACTGCTGTCCTTGTCTGTGCTGTTTAAATCTTTGTAATATCGCCATACTCTGTATAAATAAAGTACAAAGGGATATTAACCAACCACATCCAAAACTAAATAGCTAAGGAAGAGGTGTTAGGGAATTTCCTGAACAGACGAGATTACCAGCCAAGGTGAGTTTCCACATGTTACACCATTGTGGGTTAAGGAAGCTCCCTAACACCTCTTTCTTAGCGATTTATTTTCGGATTTGGCTGGTTAGTATCCTTTTGTACGTTGTATGTGCGGAGTATGGTGTTGTGTGAAGGATTTATATACCACAGAAGAGGATGCAAGCAAAATAAATCGCCTAAGAAAAGGTGTTAGGGAGCTTAGATGAAATTCTGTTGTCTAGCTCTAAAAATGCAGTAAGAGCTTAATACCCGTTTTCTCTGGTAACTGCTGGCTTAGAGAAAACGGATAAGTTAAAGGTAAACTATAAACATCAGGATAATATTGTTGACGCTTGGGTGTGTAAAATCTGTATTGCTAAGAGGCGACCAGAGAATGAATCCAGGCTGACTGATTTCTTAGATCTGTCTAGTTACCACTGATAATGCATTTTTTTTCTTTTTTTTTTCTTTTTTGTAGGAAGGATCTAGGGCACGAAACGATGGGGGGGGGGTGAGGGGAAGGGGGGCTCAAATAAAATGAAGTCACATGGAAAAGACTATGCAAGAGGACCCTTCTGAGCCATAACCCCCCCCCCTCCTGAAGTAAGACGTGTTCCTTATTATTAACAGGGATATATTTAACATAATATGATAAATTAGAAAGCGAAATAAAAACGCTTTATTAGTTTTATTTTGAAAGAAGACAGCCATTCCTTCGCAGCCTATTAACAAAGACTCAAGTTGGTAAGTTAATGATATCGTCCCATAAATTATCACATGATTTTTAGGACATTCTCGCTTCATTTTATGGTGTGGCTTTTCGCTGTATATCCCATCTTAATTTTTTTTCCTCTCACTTTCGGAAATAATAATAAAAAAAACTGAACTATGCTTCCTTACTGCGATCTTACGCTGCGGACACACCTGAAATATTCCGAATTCATTACATATTTTATCTCAGCAAGAAAATACTGAAATATGCTTCGTTACAGCTCTCGATTTCAGGGAGACTTTGAAGATGACACACATACTGCACATATTTAGTGTTATAATAGAGGTATGTTAATGATATGACAGCTTTCTGAACCTGTCAGTTGTGCTCTGGTGTCCACTGTCCACTGCAGACGGCCACATATACAGACCTGATTTCGAAAATATTTACCGGAGGAGTCATGCAGCAGCCTCTTGAAACACAGGCAACGCTATGATGTTGCAACCCTCCACCTGACCAAGCACATACCCCCCCATCCTCCCTGCACACATAACCAAGCACATAACGACCCTCACCCTCCACCCCGTATGACACAGCAGGTCGCACTGACATCGATTTTTTTTTTTTTTTACTTTTTCATTAAAAAAAAAAAAAAAAAAACTACTCAAGACACAGCATTCTACCAATCAAAAGGCACCAGTTCACTATAAGACACATAACTATGTGAAATTTCACGACTCTACAGTTAACACTTCCTGAGATTTGCTCCGGAAACGAAATCTCTACGCCCAGCCGCCCAACTCTACGGACGGACACCAGGGATAACAATGCCCTACTCTGACTTTGTCATGTGGAGGGTAAAAAGATTGTCGCCACTCGGCTACCCCCTCCCCCTCCTCCCACACGCTTGGGCTCGTATTCACGTCGGTCAGGAAGCTCCCTAACACCCTTTCGTAAGCTATTTATTTTGCTGATTACTCTTTACTGTCCTCTTGTGTCATTTAAATCACTCAAATACCACTACACCGGGCAAAAATAATTTCCTCGCTCTATATACTGCCAGACGCCTTCATCCCGTAAGAGGTAGCCACAGACAAATCGCCTCCATGTCGCCCTCTCCCACGCCATTAATTTTTCACTGCCTTGCTCTCTTTCCCCCTCCCCCTCTCCTATATACCTCTCCACTCCTCCCTCCAATTAATAAATTAACAACTGATATTAACTAGCCGTGTCCAAAAATAAATCGCTGAGAACGAGGTGTTAGGGGGCTCCAGTACCCGACCAGAAAACGAGTCTTAAAGGGCCGGCACTATCAAAGGCAATGACCTACTTCGAACACTGGAGGCATCAAAAGGGTTCTTTAAGTCTCTCTCTCTCTCTCTCTCTCTCTCTCTCTCTCTCTCTCTCTCTCACACACACACACACACACACACACACACACACACACACAACACTGCTTTGCTGCTATAACCCTCGCCAGGTAAATGTCGCTCAAGCCCCCCCCCCAACCTCCTGAAGTCGTGGCCCCGCCCCTCCTCACCCACGCTACGGGTGGTGGGTGGGGGGGGGCTTCAAACTTAGAGGAAGGGTTGAGGGTCACTCAGTGAAGGAACTATTTTTTGTAACGACAGGTAAAAGGATAAATACACAAGGCAGGAACAAATTTTATACATAAATTTCAGTTGACGTTGCCTTGTGACCTTGACCTTTCACTTAGTTCTAAAAAAAAAAAAAAAAATGCCCCCACCGTCTGACCCTTAACCCTTCCATGGAGGTTGCTTAAAATCGGATAAAAACTGTTTGCGTTATAACGACCGTGAGAACATAAGACTATTTTACGGTACGTTTGTATCTTGAATCAATAGTTTTTGGTGAAATGTTCGAGAGACAGAGATAGTTTGATAATTAAACACACACACACACACACACACACACACACACACACACACACACACACACACACACACACACACACACACACATACACGAAATGCAGCACTGGAGAAGACAGGGATGAAAAAAAAATAATAGCTAAAGAAAGATTAAGTGGATATTACAGTATACTGTAAATAGAAAAAAAAAAAAAAAAAAGGAGAGAAAAAGGCTCATTGATGAAAAGAAATAAGAGAGGAAACCAGCTGGTTGGTAAGGGGCATGTTCCAGCAAAATACTACTAATAATAGCCGGAACACAGCAAAACTGTCCAAGGACAATTGTGATAAAGAAAACTTCCCACAGCCACTGACTACCAGAAGCCAAGCTGTGAAGGAACCTTGAGGTCAAGGTCACTGATCTTGTTCTTGTCACCTTAGGTCATCACAGTCTATAAGACCGCCAGGTTTGGTGGCTCTAGCTTTGATCCTTCGTGGAAAACTAGCTGACATCCAGAATATCCGGAAAGGTACCAATCTTTGACCCCAGGCAATCTCAGAGAATAATCAACCGATTGAACCATACTGCTTTCTGCACTGCGTCCGCCTGAAGGCTGTTTTGTAGTAAAATTTCAGCTTCCCACCGTAAGCTGTTCTTGAGATAGCGTGACTGACTCATGCTGTATTCCAGATAATATCCGGAGATCCTGCTGACGGATTGCCATAATATTTGGCCAAAGGAAGCAGACAGCTGTACGACTGAGCTGACCAAGTTTGAAGAATCCAGGCCAAATACCCTTTGAAATATCGCAAATTTAAAATAATAATAATAATAATAATAATAATAATAATGATAGATAGCCTAAGTGGTGAGGAAAGAAAAGGAGAGAAGTGAAAAAAGCATTGCCAGATATGCAGTAACGCAATCACTCAGAAAGCATTTTAAAAGAAAAAGATCAAATATCGTACATAAAAACTAAGAAAGAGAAGACAACAGTGTAAGATACATATCCAAGTACTCAATCGTGGAGCTTAATAAGAAAGAGAAGACAACAGTGTAAGATACATATCCAAGTACTCAATCGTGGAGCTTAATAAGAAAGAGAAGACAACAGTGTAAGATACATATCCAAGTACTCAATCGTGGAGCTTAATAAGAAAGAGAAGACAACAGTGTAAGATACATATCCAAGTACTCAATCGTGGAGCTTAATAAGAAAGAGAAGACAACAGTGTAAGATACATATCCAAGTACTCAATCGTGGAGCTTAATAAGAAAGAGAAGACAACAGTGTAAGATACATATCCAAGTACTCAATCGTGGAGCTTAATAAGAAAGAGAAGACAACAGTGTAAGATACATATCCAAGTACTCAATCGTGGAGCTTAATAAGAAAGAGAAGACAACAGAGTAAGATACATATCCAAGTACTCAATCGTGGAGCTTAATAAGAAAGAGAAGACAACAGAGTAAGATACATATCCAAGTACTCAATCGTGGAGCTTAATAAGAAAGAGAAGACAACAGAGTAAGATACATATCCAAGTACTCAATCGTGGAGCTTAATAACGAAAATAAAGAGAAAAACGAAGTATTAGAGATATATATATAAATCAAAATAAATACAGATACGGAAAAAGAGGAAGAAGCATACAGAGAAAAAGAGAAGGAGGAGCCAGTAGAGTGACACGAGTCTGAACCAAGTACAATTCCGGGGTGGCCATGGCAACGGGTGGCGTCCTTGTGATCAGCTGATTCACCAATACAAACACACGATGCCAGACCAAATATAAACAAACCTGAACACCCCCTTGTGGAAAGTGTGAGCGATGTGGATTGAGGGAGAGAGATCTTGTTGGAATGACTCTCTCTCTCTCTCTCTCTCTCTCTCTCTCTTAGTCTATCAATATATCTGTCTGTCACTGTGTCTGTATCGATCTATCTGTCTATCTATCTACTTAGTAGGTATGTATCTCGAGATAAGGAGGAAAGAGAGGGATGGGGAGGTAAGGACGGGTGAAAGGAAAGAAGGAAACGAGGGAGGGAGGCAGGCAGCAGAATTAGTGAGAGAGAGAGAGAGAGAGAGAGAGAGAGAGAGAGAGATTGAGAGAGAGAGAGAGAGAGAGAGAGAGAGAGAGAGAGAGAGAGAGAGACGCCTGCATTACTAACATACACCTCTCCACATTCTCCCTTACATTAGCAGTGTTTACGTCTCTCTTTATCATCTCTCTTTACGTCTCTCCTTATCATCTCTCTTTACGTCTCTCCTCTTTATCATCTCTCTTTACGTCTCTCCTCTTTATCATCTCTCTTTACGTCTCTCCTCTTTATCATTTCTCTTTACACCTCTCCTCTTTATCATCTCTCTTTACGTCTCTCCTCTACAGGTATATCATCTCTCTTTACGTCTCTCCTCTTTACCATCTCTCTTTACGTCTCTCTTTATCATTTCTCTTTACGTCTCTCCTCTTTATTATCTCTCTTTATGTCTCTCCTCTATCATCTCTCTTTATGTCTTTCCTCTTTATCATCTCTCTTTACGTCTCTCCTCTTTATCATCTCTCTTTACGTCTCTCCTCTTTATCATCTCTCTTTATGTCTCTCCTCTATCATCTCTCTTTATGTCTTTCCTCTTTATCATCTCTCTTTATGTCTCTCCTCTTTATCATCTCTCTTTACGTCTTTCCTCTTTATCATGTCTTTACGTCTCTCCTCTTTATCATGTCTATACGTCTCTCCTCTTTATCATCTCTCTTTACGTCTCTCCTCTTTATCATGTCTTTACGTCTCTCCTCTTTATCATGTCTTTACGTCTCTCCTCTACATCATCTCTCTTTACGTCTCTTCTTTATATCATCTCTCTTTACGTCTCTCCTCTTCATCTTCTCTCTTTACGTCTCTCCTCTTTATCATCTCTCTTTACGTCTCTCCTCTTTATCATCTCTCTTTACGTCTCTCCTCTTTATCATCTCTCTTTACGTCTCTCCTCTTTATCATCTCTCTTTACGTCTCTCCTCTTTATCATATCTCTTTACGTCTCTCCTCTTTATCATCTCTCTCTATCATCTCCCTTTCTTCCTTCCTCTCTCTCTTTCCTCCCTCTTTTCTCTGGCTGCTTTTACGGCCACAAGTTATGCTGTGCTTCTGTGTATCTTTTTACGGCTTCTCCTTTTCCTTGGCCTTCTTTCAGCTGTTCTTTCCTCTGTTTTCCTTCAGCTGTTACTTTGCCTTCTCACATTTCCCCATTTTCTGTGTCAATGGTCTCTGTCATCTTGTTCTGCCTTCTTCTTCTCTGCTTCATTTTATTCCTTTCTATATTTATATTTTACTTTATATTGTTACTAGTTTCCTCTTTTATCTCCGCCTCCTCTTGCTTATTATTATTATTATTATTATTATTCCTTTTTTTTCCTCCTCTTCCTACCCCCTCTTCTTCTTCCTTTTGTTCTCTGCCTTCCTCCTCCTCCTCCTCCTCCTCGTCCTCCTTCTTCTTCTTCTTCTTCTTCTTCATCTTCTATTTCTTCTTCTTCTTCATCATCTTCTTCTTTTTGTTCCCTGCCTTCTTCTTCTTCTTCTTCTTCTTCTTTTCTCCTTCTTCTCTGCCTTCGTCTTCTTCTTCATCTTCATCTTCTTCTTCTTCATCTTCTTCTTCTTTTTCTTCTTATTCTTCTCTGCCTTCTTCTTCTTCTTTCTCTTCTTCTTCTTCTCTGCCTTCTTTTCTTCGTCTTCTTCTCTGCCTTTTCTTCTTTTTCTTCTTATTCTCTGTCTTCATCGTCTTCTTTTCCTCCTCGTCATCATCACCAACATTATCATCGTCATCCTTCTTCTTCTTCTTTTTCTTCTTCTTCTTCTATTCCTTTTTCTTTCATTCCACTCTCACAATTCTTTTTCCTCTCCTTTCCTTGTCCTTTCCTCTTCTCGTATACTTCCTTCAGTATCTTCATTATTAAAAAAAAAAATTCTTTCCGCCACGCTATTCTCTCTCTCTCTCTCTCTCTCTCTCTCTCTCTCTCTCTCTCTCTCTCTCTCTCTCTCTCTCTTTCTCTCTCTCTCTCTCTACCATTTTCTTCCGTCTCTTCTCACCTTCCATCCTCCCAGTTAAATAACTTACGCAATGTTGACAATTTCCAGGAATCCCTCCCAATATTCCTTCCTTTTTTCTTCTTTTAAATTACCGTTTTTTGATGTCCATTCTTACTATGAATTTATTTTTCTTCTTTATTTCCTTTATCAGTCATACTTTCTCCATCTTTTCCTCTGTTTCATTCTTCCTTTCAGATGTTCCTTTATGTTCCGTCAACGTCCTTTCCTCCTCCCTTCTTTCCTTTCCTTTGCTTTCCTTCCTTGATGTCTCCTTTACTACTTTTAAGTTACCCTTTAATTTTCTTTCTTCATTTTCCTCGCCTTCTTCCTCCATTCATTCCTTAGCCTTTTTTCCTTCCTTCCTTCCTTCTTACTTTAACTCGTTTCCTTTTACCTCTTACCTCAATTCCTTTCCTTCCGTCCTTCCTTTCTTCCTTCCTTCTTTACTTCCTTCTATTTCCTTTCTTCTTCCCCTTTGCACTTTCTTTCTTAATCGTCCCTGCCTCCTTCCTCTCCTTATTCCTCCTTCCTCCACCTCGTTTCCTTCCTCCCATTCTTCCTATCCTTCTTCCTTCCTTCCTTCTCTCCTCCATTAACTCTGCCTCCTAAGATTTTTTAATATAATTATTCTTTCCATCTGTATTACTTGACTTTTTTTCCTATTTACCTTCCTTCCCTCTTTCTTTCTTTCCTTCGTTATTTCCTTCTTTCCTTACTTATTTCCTTTTCTCCTTCCCTTCTTAACTTCCTTTCATTTCCTTTTCTTCCTCCCTTCTTCTCACAGTTCTGTTTCATTCCGTCTTAACTTACATTCCTCCCTCCCTTCCTCCCTTCCTTACTTACTTAATATCCTTTTTTCTTTCCTTCCTTCCTTAACCCTCCCTTTCTTCCATCCTTCTTTCCTTCGCCATTCCTTCCTTCCTTCCTTCCTTCCTCCACCACATTTCTTTTTCCCTGTATTTACCTTTCGTCTTCCAAGGTGTTTGTCTGAGTGTTCCAATAATACTCTCTTTCCTTTCCTAGTTTCCTTCCTTCCTTCTTCCCACTCCTCTCCTTTCCTTCGTCCCTTTCTGCCTTCCTTCCTTCCTTCCTTCCTTCTTTCGGTCCCCACATCTCCTTTCCTTTCCTTTCCTTTCCTCCATTCATTCCTGAACTCATTTCCTTTCCTTGTATTGCCCATTCTTCCCTTCCATTCTCCTTCCTTCCATCCTCCCACTCATTCTTCTCTCCTCTCTCTCTTCCTTCATTCCTTCCTTTCCTGTCATCCTTCCTTCCTTCCTTTTCTTCTCACCCTTCCTTCCTTCCTTCTATCCTTTCATCCATTCTTCCTTCCTTCTTCTCTTCCTCCTTCCCTCCCTTCCTTCTTCTCTTCCTCCCTCCCACCCTTCCTTCCTTCCTTTCATTCATCCCTCTATCCTCTCTGTCTCTTCCTTCCATTCTTCTCTCCTCCTTCTCTTCCTCCCTCCCTCCCTTTCTTCCTATTTCCTTCCTTCGTTCCTTCCTTTCATCCTCCCTCCCTCCCTTCCTTCCATCCATCCTTCCTTCCATCCATCCTTCCTTTCATCCTTCGCTCCTCTCTCTCCCACCACGCTATTCTCTCTCTCTTCCTCCCTCCCTTCCTTCCTCCTATCCTTCCTTCCTTCCTTTCGTCGTCTCTTCCTTCCCTTCTCTCCTCTCTCTCCCTTCCATCGTTAATTCCACCATTCTCTCCTCTCTCTATTCCTTCCTTCCTTCCTTCTTTCCCACTCTCCTTCCACCTTTTTCCAATTTCTCTCTCTCTCTCTCTCTTCATTCCTTCGGTGTATTCTTCTCTCCTCTCTATCTTCCTTATTTTCTTCCTTCCTTTTTAATCCTACCGTTCCTCCCTCCCACCTTCCCTCCCTCCCACCTTCCCTCCTTTCCCTCCCTCCCTCCAGTAACTCTTGTACACTTTCCTGCTTCTCCATTTACCTCCATCTTTCAGGTCTTGTATTTTTATGACTCCTAATTTTCCTGTCTTTCCAGCCTTCCTGCCTTCCTTCTTCCTTGACGTCAATTCCTTTCTTCCATCCTTTGATCCCAGCTTCCTCCAGCCATTCGCTTGTTCTTTTCTTCCTTCCTTCCTTCCTTCCTTCCTTCCTTCTCTCCTTCCTTCCTCTCGTCTTCCATCCATCCATCCATCCTCCTCTCCTTCTTCATTTTCTTCCTTCCTTTCTTCTTTCCTTCTCTCCTTCCTCCCTTTCGTCTTCCATACATCCATCTTCCTCCCCCCCTTTTTTCCCTTCCTTCCTTCTTTCCATCCTTCCTTCCTTTTGTCTTCTTTACGTCCATCATCCTCTCTTTTTTTCCTTCCTTCCTTCCTTCCTTTCTTCCATCAATCGTTCATTTTCACTTTCTTTCCTTCCTGCCCTTTTCTCTTCCTTCCTTCCTTCCCTTTTCTCTTCCTTCCTTCCTTCCATCTTTAACTTCCTTTCCTTTCTTCCATAATTCATGTTTTCTAATCTTTCGTCCTTCCTTCCATCCTTAACTTCCTTTCCTTTCTTCCATAATTCATGTTTTCTAATCTTTCGTCCTTCCTTCCATCCTTAACTTCCTTTCCTTTCTTCCATAATTCATGTTTTCTTATCTTTCGTCCTTCCTTCCTTCCTTCCTTCCATCGTTCTTTTCTTCCCTTTTCCTTCCTTTTTTTTCTTCCTTCCTGAACCTCCCTTCCTTTCTTCCACAATGCATATTTTTCTTTCTTTTCTTCCCTTCTTCCTCCCTTCTTTCCTTCTTTCCTCCCTTCCTTCCTGCCTTCCTTTCGTCCATCCATCCATTCTCCTCTCCAATCCTTCCATCCATCCTTCTTTCATTCAAGCTGCCCTTTCTTCCTTTCCTCCTTCCTGCCTACCTACCTACTACCTACTTACCTACCTTTCTTCATTTCCTTCTTTCCTTCCCTCCCTCATTCCTCTTTACTCAACTCCCTTACTTTTTCTCTACTCCCTTTATTCACCTTTGTTTCGCAAGGTTAGTCTGTCTGTTAAGGAAGTTCCCTAACACCTTTGCCTTAGCGATTCAATTTTGAATGTGGCTGGTTAATATGCTTTTGCATGTTATAGTAATGCAGAGTATGGCGATATAAAAAAAAAATATGTTACACAGAAAAGGGTTTTGAAACGTAATAATAAAAATAAGTACTTTAGGAAAAGGTGTTTGGGAGCTGCCTTGCAAGAGTCAACCCTCCAATGAGCGTGGCGATTTTAGTATTTATTCATACTAACGCTAAGACAGTAAATTCACCAAAGACAGTATATTAGAGAGAGAGAGAGAGAGAGATAGGGGGAAAGAGACAGGAGGAGGAAGATAAATAAGGAGGAAAAGGGGAATGCCGGGAACCCCTGCTAGTATATACCAGAGAGAGAGAGAGAGAGAGAGAGAGAGATAATGCATGACCTAAAAAAAAAATGTGGAGCGAATCCACACACACACACACGCACACACACACACACACACACAAATTATTATATAAATATATATTATATTATATATATATATATATATATATATATATATATATACATATATATATATATATATATATATATATATATAGCCCGACGCCCTAATCCCGCAACGGGTGGCCGCAGACAAAACGCCTCCAAGTCACTCTGTCACCCACCATTTGACTACCCTCCCCCAGCTCACCCCCCCTCCTTTATAGACCTCTCAACTCCATCCCTCCACCTCATCCTCGGTCTACCCCTCCCTCTCCCTCCCTCCACCTCACCAACATACACCCTCTTAGACAGTCTTTCATTCTCCATTCTCTCCACATGTCCAAACCACCTCAGTGTATTTCTCCTAATCTTTTCAACCACATCCACGTCTACCCCACAAAGTTCCTTCACTTCTTCATTCGTCAACCTATCCCTCCACGTCACTCCACATGCTCCTCTCAAGTAACTCATTTCCACTGCTCTCACTCTTGACTTGTTCCCCTCTTGCAAGGTCCACGCCTCGCTTCCATACGTCAGGGTAGGGATCACAATACCATCCTGCAGTGACTTCTTAACTTCCATACTCACCTCCCTATTTCTCATCACTGCTTTCAGTGTACCAACAACCTTTCTTCCCTGCTGTACCCTTTCACGTACTTCATCCCCCAAAGTTCCATCCTTACTCATCACACTACCCAAGTACTTGAATGCACTCACATTCTCCATATCCTCACCATCCAACCTCACTGCACACTCTGTGACTTCATTCCTCTCAAACACCATAACTTTAGTTTTGTTTACATTAACTTTCAGCTTCCTCCTCCTACACACTGTCCCTAATTCATTCACCAAACCTTGCAACTCCCATTCATCTTCACCCAACAATACTGTATCATCAGCAAACAGCAACACCGGAAGCTTCTAAATCTCACCCTCATTCATTAGAGCCACCCCACATCCACTGCCCTACCCTGCACCTCCTTTATAACCCCATCCATGTATATATTAAACAGCCATGGAGACATCACACACCCCTGTTTCAGTCCCACATTGAGATCAAAGAACTCACTCAGCTCACCATCCACTCGCACCGTAGCCCTAGCTCCCTCGTACATACTCTTCACAGCACTCAACAATTTCCCCTCCACTCCATATATTCTTAATACCTTCCACATACCTTGCCTATCTATTCTGTCATAAGCTTTCTCCAAGTCCATGAAGGCAGCATACACTTTCCTTCCCTTCTCTAGATACTTCTCCACTAAACATCTTAGAACAAATATCTGATCTACACACCCTTTTCCCTTCCTAAATCCCCCTTGTTCTTCTCCAACTAGCTCCTCTTTCATATGCCTAACCCTATCAATGAGTATTCTACCATATATTTTACCAGTCACACTAAGAAGGCAAATACCCATATGGTTACCACATACTTCTCTCACCTTTTTCTTTGTATAAAGGAGCAATTATACCTGATTTCCAGTCCTCTGGAACCCTTTCCTCTTCCCAAGCCAATCTACACAACTTCCATATCCACTCCACAACAATCTCACCCCCATACCTAAGCATTTCACCACACACTCCATCAATTCCTGGGGCCTTTCCCAGCTTAATCTTCTTCATCGCTTCCACTACTTCCGACCTACTGATCTCTTCCTCCCTCCTCTCATCTCTTCTTCTCCCAGCCATTCCCCAACCACTTATACTCATACTGCTCTCACTCTCTACATTCAACAAATCCTCAAAGTGCTCCTTCCATCTCCTCAATTTCTCTCTCTTCTCCACCAACAATCTATTATTCCTATCTTGCACTCCCCTACTATTTCCCCTTTCACACTGTCTTACTTTTTTTTACCTCCTTCCAAAACAATTTCTTACTCTCCCTCGATTTCACACTCAGATTCCTCCCAAACTCCTCATCCACTTTCGTCTTACTCTCCTTCACCAGTCTCTTAACCTCCCTTCTCCTGCTCACATATACCTCTCTCTTCTCTCTCTCATCATCTCCCCTACCTCTACTCGCCAACCATTCACCATATGCCTTCTTCTTTCGTTCCACAGCTCGTTTCACCTCATCATTCCACCATGCTATCCCTTGCACAGCCTTGCATCTCCTCCTTACTCCACAAACCACCTCACACGCTGTGCTTATCTCTTCCGTGAATATCTTACATACGTCTTCCACCCCTTCCATCTGCTCTAGCTCATACCTTCCCAATCTTTCTTCCACTATGCTCTTATACTCTGTCATTTTCTCACTATCTTGCAATTTCTCCACTCTTCTCACAGGAGCTGCTTCCTCCTGTCTTCCCCTTCATCTCCTCAACCACTTTCTTTGCAGCTCTACCTTGGCCATCACTAAGTGATGGTCCGAGACTCCATTCCCCCACCCTCTCCACACTCTTGCATCCAACACTTGTCTTCTCATTCGCTCATCCACACACACGTAGTCTATATATATATATATATATATATATATATATATATATATATATATATTAGAGAGAGAGAGAGAGAGAGAGAGAGAGAGAGAGAGAGAGAGAGTTTATATATATATATATATATATATATATATATATATATATATATATATGTATATATATATATATATATATATATATATATATATATATATATATCATCATCATCATCATCATCATCAGCCATAACTAGTCCACTGCTGAACAAAGGCCTCCCCCAACCTTTTCCACGAATTCCTTGACTGAGCCAATCTTTGCCACGTTTTCCCTGCCAATTTCTCTATCTCATCCCTCCATCTCCTGTCTGGCCTTTTTCTGCTACGCTTACATTCTCTTGGTGTCCAGTCAGTCAGCCTCTTGCTCCATCGGTTATCCCTTATTCTTGCTATATGGCCTGCCCACCTCCATTTCTGTTCTTTTATAACTTCTATAATATCTTTGACTTTAGTCTGCTCTCTCACACAAGGTGATCTTTTCCTGTCTCTTGAAGATATTCGCAACATTGACCTTTCTATTGCTCTCTGAGAACGGATTAATTTATTTTCCATTGATTTTGTCAGTTTCCAGGTCTCACAACCATACGTCATAGCTGGAATTATACATTCGTTATATACTTTTCGTTTCATACAAACTGGCAAGCTACTTTTCATAATGTCTCTATGGTTACCGAAAGCTTTCCATCCAATTGTAATGCGTCTTTTTATTTCGCTCTCATGATCCTTTGTTTATTTTAGTATTCGTCCCAAGTAGTTGTACTCCTCAACTTCTTCAAGAATTTCATCGCTTATTCTGATAACGCTTTTTGGTGTTCGTGGATTATATATATATATATATATATATATATATATATATATATATATATATATATATATATATATATATATATATATATATATATATATATAATGCAAAAGCATTTAAAAACTTAGCTAACTGTATGTTAGATGACAGACAGTGCGATGAACTACAGTGAGAGAAGCGATAGCCTCGACTGTGTAGGGCAGAAGTACGGTGAAGAGAACATTAATAAGGGTAAAGCCACAGAGGTACTTACTGTTATGCAGGTTTTCTTCGAGTGGGATGAGAAGGGGTATAACCACATTCACGGCCATCCTCACTCTGAAACAAGGGGTTATTCTACTTAGTGGGGACTGCATCTGCCAGGGTTAGGTCGCGTCCACACCAAATGATTGCTGGTGCGGGCGGGAGTTCTGCGTCACTGTAACCCATGGAAATTCTTGCCCACGCCCGCCCGCGTCCAGTGGGGCCACTTGTATGGGTTAGTGATGCAAAACCACCCACACACGCCCGTGACTGCAAGCAATTGGTATGGACTTATCAGCAACAGATCTGTAACTCCATCAGTCCCCTAACGTATACTGAAACTTAGGCCCTGTGCTTAAACCTGATATCACAGAGGGGGATACAGACCTCTAAATTTCTGATAATGGTATTTGACTGATGATGATGTGACGTATTTGGCCTGCCTACATGATTGCTAACTGCGTTCTGTAATATGGGATGCAGGCTGACAATACCTAATATCCACAGGTGTTCCATAAATGACCTTCAGTAATTACGGGTTTGCATTCTACTTTGTGATTTAAGATTTTTGGTATACGATCTCTATATCTTGCTACCTTCAGTCGATTTTAATCATTCTGGGAAAGAAAACAAGGGAGACTGTATCTATTCCTGACGCAGAATTCTCCATTATAATTATCATCTTTGCACTACGAGCTAAGTTTTTTTTTTTCTCCAGGATGATCGTTTTTTCCATTCTTCCCAATTTTTTGTATACTCTAACCAAGCTTACCCTAACAGATTAACCAAGCTGACAAACTAACCTAACCTGACACTATATAAACCCTAACCTAACCTCAACTTTCCTGGATAATAAAAAGTAAATAAATGGAGAATGGGGAATGAAAGACTGGCTAAGAGGGTGTATGTACACTACAGTACAGCAGGTGAAGTAGAGGGAGGGAGAGGGAGGGGAAGACCGAGGATGAGGTAGAGGGATGAAGTTGAGAGGTGTATGAGGGAGGGAAGAGTGAGTTGGGGGATGGCAGTCAAATGGTGGGTGACAGAGCGACTTGGAGGCGTTTTGTCTGCGGCCACCCTTTGCGACATTAGAGCGTCGGGCTACAGATAGATAGAAATAAATGATACACAGAAAGGAAATCAGCAGCCCTAACACTAGAAATTATGTAAGTGTAACAAAACCGGCAGGAAATAGTGAGAATAAGCTATAAAAAGAGACACATGATATTTTTTAAAGAATACTTGACCCCTGAGGTGAAATATACTGTGAGGCGATAAGGAGACAACTAAAAGACACACAATATGATGCTTCAAAGGAAGGAGAATATAGACTGGAAGGATAGCAGTAGGAAGGTGTGGGAGAATGAACGTGACCTACATGGGCTATGATGATGATGATGATGATGATGATGATGATGATGATGATGATGATGATAATAATAATAATAATAATAATAACAATAACAACAACAAATGAAAAAATTCTATTACTACTACTGCCACTACTACTACTACTACTACTACTACTACTACTACTACACCTACTACTACTACTACTACAACTACTACTATTGAAGTACGTATAAAAAAAAATCCAGTCCCTTCTGGGCAACAGAGATAAAAATGAAAAGGTCATGGAGGGTGGGACGGAGGGGTTGAGGGGAGAGCAGTAGACGTGATAATCTGTGTGTGTGTGTGTGTGTGTGTGTGTGTGTGTGTGTGTGTGTGTGTGTGTGTGTGTGTGTGTGTGTGTGTGTATCTGTTCCCAATATATCTTGAAAAGCTGTGGACGAATTTTCACCAAACCTTCAGGAAATGGCAACTATGTGGATGTGCAGAAGCCTATTACATTAAGTGAGGATTTGACCAAAAACGACTGAATACCTGACGCAGCAGATTTTTTAAAATGTGGATTGGCTTTTTTGGCTTTTTGTGAAACGCGGTGACTGAGTTCCGTTGATTTTTGCCAATTTTCTTCCACTTTGGTTTGTAGGTAACTTGTATCTTAGCTAACAACATGTTATTTTGGCGGGCGACTTGCATTTGGCCCCCGAGTGATACTGTTTCATTCCTTCTGCCTTACATTTTTCTTAATAACATCAGTGTCATTGTTTCCACATTTCCCTCCGTAGTCATTTCTACCTTCCTTCATTTCATCCCTTCTTCCTTCTTTCCTCCCTCCTTCCCTTTCTCCCTCCTTCCTTTCATCCATCACTCCTACCTTCCTTCCCTCCTTCTTTCAGTCCATCCATCCATCCATCACTCTACCTATCCATCCTTCCTTCATTCCATCTTCCCTCCATTCCTTCCATCAATATATCCATCTCTTATTCCTTCCTTTCCTCCTTCCTTCCTCCCTCAATTCCTTCCAACCATCCATCTATACATCCATCTCTTATTCCTTCTTTACTTCGTTCGTTCCTTCCTTCCTTCCGTCCTCCCTCCCTTCCGTCCTTCCTCCCTCCCTCCCATCTTTCATCCCTTCCTTCCTTCCTTCCTTCCTTCCTGTCTCCCTCTCATCTTTCATCCCTTCCTTCCTTCCTTCCTTCACTCCTCCTCCTAATCAGTCAATCACATATACCTCAGGTGTTTCTCCCACATCCTTCACCTGTTAATTACCTCTCCTTGTTTTCTGTCTTCCACTGACTTCCTCATTAACCCACCTGCCTCTCTGTCTCTGTTTGTCTGTCTGTCTCTCTGTCTGTCTCTCCTTGTGTGTATTTATGTATGTATGTGAGCTTTTGTTATGTAAGAAAAAAGGAACCAAAGGCCAGGAGCCCGCAACTTTAACATGAAAAAACAAAAACGAAACAAATAGAGAGCCAAATTCAACACCCATTCATTTCTATTCATATGTATGTGTGTATGTGCGTATGTATGTATGCCTGTCTCTCTCTCTCTCTCTCTCTCTCTCTCTCTCTCTCACACACACACACACACACACACACACACACACACACACATATACGAACAGTAAGAAAAGGCGAAAGAATATCACATCCCTTTTTTCTTCTAACATCAATACAGTGTAATACATCCCAGTAGCGGCGATGCAGTGGTGGCCGAGTGGTTACTATCCACCTGTTCTCTCTCCCACTACCATAATATTCGCTTCCCTGTTCATTCCCTGTGTTCATTTAGTAGCGGCAGTAGTTCAGAATGCTTGGTATCTGTCATATTGTATCACATCACAAGGGCAATGAATATATTTAGTGGGTGTACTATGCAGAGATATGGTGGATGAGTGTGTGAGGAAGAGAGGTTTGGACGTCGGTGAGGCTAGGGGAATGACAAGAGATCGAGCTGGCTGGATGAATGTTGTGAGGAGAAGTGCTTGATCAGGGTTTTGGCACTCCTTTTTTAACGTAGCAGCGTCCGGATTGACTCAGTCGGATAGCCTACGTTTCTGTGAAGCTACAGAACGTGGTGAATGTTTGTGGCGTATCAGATAGAGCCAGGATTCCGGGGGCTTGAATGGTGAGTGAATGGAAGCGTGGCCCATTGGACTGGGAAAACTTAGGCTGTCTGGACGTTGCGACTCCTCTTCCTGCCCTTGGGTGGGAAAGGAGGTCCGGATGATGATGATGATGATGATGATGATGATGATTATGATGATGGCTATACAGCAGGTAATAGTGGCTACAAGCTTGGTAACTACCCAATATTCACGCTTGGGTAAATGGGTACTTATCTCTAATGGCACAAACATATACTTTTATCATATTTGGAAACAGGCGGGATGTTATATTCCTTCTACTCTAACTTGGCCTAAAATTGCCATCTCACCATCTTCAATCCTGAGATGTACCAATGGATTAACACTGGAATATGATGCTAGTTACGAGGAAGTGCTGAGGAGAGGATGTACAGTCGTAGCATTGTCTTTTCCCGACACTGAACAACGTGAAATAAAAAGGCAAAAGGACGAAAATCTGGGCCAAGTTAAGGTGAACAGGGTATGGTGAATGTATCTAGTACGACATTGGAAGAAACACAGCTTTTTCTCATGCTGGTCAGGCTGTCAGGCAAAATTTGTTTCCCTGTATCCCTATTTAATCAGCAGCACAAACGGTTATGTAAACGTGTTCTCGTCGGTTAAGGAAGCTCCCAAACACCTTTTCCTATGCGATTTATATTGCTTACTACACCTTACTGTCCATCTCCGTGTTACATAAACCTTTCTAATATCGCCAAACTCTACATAAATAACAGGCAAAAGGATATTAACTAGCCGAATCCAAAAATACAGGCCTAAAGCAACGTTACATTCCCTCCTTCCCTTATCCAGCTTGCACTTCCCCAAGGTCCTTATTACCGTTGGGTGAGGAAGCTTCCTACCACCTCTTCCTTAGGGCGCGTCCACAATTTCCCTCGAGCATGTGTTGACAACATAGCTGGCAACGTGTTTGGATACAAGTATGCAACAGTGTTCGGACAGATGTATGCAGACATGTTTCAGCGCAGCGTCTGATCTACTGGCAGCAGAGGTGATGTGATAAATGTGTTAAACGAGGCAGTTATGAATTCATCTTGATGCTGCCAAAATCATCTGGACGCTGCTGTTCCGAGCATGTTTGCAGCTTGTTCGTTATTGTGTTGCTTACATGTTGCCAGCACTTGTTCCAGCACACGTGTGGACGCGCACTTAGCGATTTATTTCCAGTGAACAGACCATAAAGACTGATAAGCAGAAAAGGTAGACTGGAACAGTCCTCAGCTAATCCCATCAGAGGCCTCTCTTTCTCATATAAAGAAGTTGGGGGAAAATGGCCACGAGAGAGAGGGGAAAAATAAAGCCTACATCATAGTTAGGTGAAAGTCAGGAACGTGAGACTTCAAGAAGCACTTCATCATAACTAAGTCGAGACTTTATTAGGTCCAAATCATAAGCATCTGAGACATGTTGCACTTGCGAGTTTTGAAAATTAAAGAAAAATACAAAAAAACAGCAAAGACGTAACAAAAAACTAAAATCAATACGATATTTTTCTTAAATGTTTTCGGCGAAAAGTCAACTGATTAACGTCAGGTTTTAGGAATAATTTATTTACCGCTTTGTTTCACTGTGGACGAGGACATGTTGCCTCACCGCACCATCCTAAACAAACACCACCACCGCCACCAGCAGCATGGAGAACTCTAACAGTACGATAGACAAACGCACAAGTGGTCGTCACCACTACAGAGTTGCTTTTTTCCACTTGCAAGGTAACGCAACATTAAAATAACTTTCATTTCTGGCGTGAGAGCCTTGTTCTTGCCGTTCATCTTGTTAGGGTCCTCTGCACCAAATCTGTCACGAAAACTATGCCTGCATAGTCCAAGCGGCATCTCTTTACCAGTCCTGCATCACTCATTAAGCACATCCTTCCTGTCATGAGAACTTTTTTTTTTTTTTTTTTTTTTTTTTTTTTTGCCTATCGACCATTGAGGCCGGAGCCCCTGGTCAATAAGGCAAATATATATATATGTATATAGATTGACACATATATACATATAAATACGAATATATATATATATATATATATATATATATATATATATATATATATATATATATATATCCATGCATATGAACATTGTTACGGAACAAAGAAAGATAATGTACACTTTAAGTGAGAATACTAAAAATCACTACTGTCCCGTAAAGTTCCAGGTTCAAAACAAAAGAGTTAGGTAAAATTACAAGTTAAAGTTTAATGCTCAAACTAACAACAAAACATTCAGGACTCATAAGGATAATGTAATGGCAAAAAACAGGTTAAATATATGGTTAACTTGAATAGCCTCTATTAACACGAAATTAGCAAGAGTAAATTTATCTAAGTCAGCCCTGATAAAATGAAAATACACTGGGTAATGCTCAGTTAATGCAAGATAAATTATTACAGATACAATATAATATTAATGATGGCTGACAATAAGAACTTTACATGAATTACAAACCTTACTAGGCCAAAGAATCAACCTTATGCTACACAGTACAAGAAAAAATGCAACAACAGTTATACTTAAATTACACACAGCTGCTAGATGGTTGGAGACTTTCTGAGCACTCACAGGGGAGGACAGAGATGTGAACAAAATGAGGAGCAGATCTAAGTGGCAATTAATGTAGAGACTGAGCTCATTATATAGGGGCCGGCAGAGCTTGATACAACTTGTAAGAAGGACGCGCAAATGAAGCCATGGGGACAAAGAGTTGACAATCCCGCTCTGAACAACAGAAAGAACGACTTACTCTACTATAACGGTAGAAGGGGGGGACTGAGGCAGAACACGCTCGTGATCAAACATGCAGCATACTGTGCGTTAAAATTACACAAAGGATGATGAAATCATAGGCTATGTAACACCTCCCCACAAAGAAAAAGAAATTTACAAAGGAAATTTCTTATTACTCTAAAACAATCTGTCTAAAGTCTAGATAAGCAATCTGCAATAACATTTTCTTTCCCCTTGACATGTTGTATGTCTAATGAATACTCCTGAAGAAGTAGACTCCATCTTGTCAATCTCTGATTTTTATCTTTAAACTTACTAAGGAATTTCAGTGGGTTATGATCGGTATAAATGACTATGGGGTCAAAACCAGAACACAAATAAAATGAAAAATGCTGTAAACCCAAAATCAAGGCCAAAAGCTCTTTCTCAATAGTTGAGTAGTTCTTTTGAGGTGGAGTGAACTTCTTACTGTAATAAGATACAGGGTGTTCAATACCCTGGTCATCCTCTTGCAGCAAAACAGCCCCAGCTCCTGTATCACTTGCATCAACAGCCATCTTAAAAGGCTTAGCAAAATTTGGAGTAGCGAGCACTAGCTGACTTAGTAGGATAGCTTTAAGTTTGTTGAAAGAGGATTCACAGTTATCGGTCCAGACAAATTTAACTCCCTTTTTCAGTAGGTCTGTAAGTGGTGATACAAGAATTGAAAAGTTAAGAACGAATCTCCTGTAATAACCTACCATTCCCAAAAATCTTTGTAGCTCTTTCCTACTTTTAGGTCTGGGAAGATCACTTATAACCTGAACCTTAGCTCCTGGTGGTGCAACATGTCCATCACCAATTACATACCCAAGGTACTGAACTTTAGCTTGACCAAACTCACACTTTGATAAATTAGCTACAAGATTAGCATGAACCAAACGCTCAAGAAATTTACTGACATGGCATAGGTGATCTTTCCAGTTGTCACTGAAGATTAATACATCATCAATGTAAACAACACACCCTGCCAAACCCTCTGTTACAACATTCATGAGCTTCTGAAATGTGGCTGGTGCATTCTTCATACCATATGGCATTACAGAACATGCAAAAGTCTTTCCTAGTGTTACAAAACATGAGATCTCCCTAGCACGTTCAGTCATAGGTACTTGCCAGTATCCCTTTAACAAATCAAACTTACTTATGTACCTAGCCTTTCCGATCTTGTCTATGCAATCTTCCACACGAGGGAGAGGGTAAGTGTCTGTTTTGGTTATCTGATTAACACGTCTGTAGTCGATGCAAAGCCGCTGTGACCCATCTGGCTTAGGGACTAGAGTGACAGGAGAACTCCACTCGCTCTGACAGGGCTCAATCATCTTGTGGTCCAACAGGTAGCCAAGCTCCTTCTGGATGAGAGGAACTTTCACTGGGTTCACACGGTAAGGAGGCAATTTAATTGGCTTTGCGTCTCCAACATCGACATCATGCATCAACACAGTGGTTCTTCCTGGAGTGGCACGGAACACTTGCGGGTACTCCTGCAGTAATGCCGAAAACTCCTGCCTTTCCTCGGGAGGTAGGTGAGAAAGCTTAGTCTGGAGATCATTCATGATATCAGGATTCTTCCCCAAACTATCACTCAGGCTCATACTGCATGGGAGAGCTTCACTTGCAGACTCGGGTGGAACAGCTACAGTGCAGACTGGATTATTTTCGTCCCGCCTGTGATATAACTTTAGCATGTTGATGTGACATAGTTGCTTCTTCTTTCTACGATCTGGTGTGGCGATGACATAGTTGACATCACTGAGTTTCTTCTCCACGAAATAAGGACCACTAAACTTGGCTTGAAGAGGTTGCCCATGCACCGGTAGCAGAATCAAAACCTGATCTCCTGGCTGAAAGTGGCGTAACCTGGACTTCTTATCATACCAAGTCTTCATCTTCTCCTGAGCAGCTCCTAAATTCTCTCTCGCCAGTTGTAAAGCAGTGGACAGCCGTTCTTTGAACTTCATCACATACTCCAGCAGGTTGACGTCATCTTCCTCTGACAGCCAGCATTCCTTGAGTAACTTAAGGGGTCCTCTTACTTCATGGCCAAACAGTAGTTCAAAAGGTGAGAAGCCCAGTGATTCATTTGGAGATTCTCTTGCGGCAAATACAACAAATGGAAGACCTTTATCCCAGTCTTTCTGATGTTCCAAACAGTATTTCTTGAGCATCGATTTGAGTGTTTGATGATATCTCTCCAACGCTCCTTGGGTCTGGGGATGGTAAACTGAAGACGTGATCTGGGTGATGCCCAACTCTTTCAGAGACTGCTTGAAAACATTTGACATGAAATTACTTCCCCAGTCTGACTGTACCTCCTTGGGCAGACCAAACTTTGTGAAGAACCCTAGCACTTCCTTAACCACGTTCTTTGCTGAGATATTTCTAAGTGGAATGGCTTCAGGATAACGAGTAGCCATATCAATCAGGGTCAACACATAAGAAAATCCTGAAGAAGTCTTAGGAAGAGGGCCCACAATATCCACCAACACACGGGTGAAAGGCGCCTCAAAAGGAGGAATGGGAACTAGAGGTGCAACCTTTTCGGTCTGATTACACTTCCCCAAAACTTGACAGGTGTGACAAGACTTACAATACCAGGAAACATCCCTGAAGATACCTGGCCAGTAGAAGTGTTTCAAAATGCATGCCACAGTCTTCCTCACTCCAAGGTGTCCTGCCAAACTGGAATCATGAGCCACTCTAATGATATCCTGCCTACAAACACGAGGGATGACAACTTGATGTACAACCTCCCATTCACAGTCGGCTGATGCTGTTGGGGGTCTCCACTTCCTCATAAGTACTCCTGACTTTACATAATAACAAGTAGAAGAACCGGCTGACTCTTCCTCACTGCAAGCAGAGTTAGCTAGACCTTTCAACTCAGGGTCAGCAACCTGCAACTCAACCAACTCTTGACGAGACAAATTATCAACACTACGGGGTACTGCCTCATCTGGTGAGTGGTCCAAATTAGCAAGAAAAGTGTCAGCTAGGATAACATCATCATCATCATTATCCTCTAAATCACCAGTAACTTTAGACTTAGCCCTAGTGACAGCACATGCAGGGAACACATCAGGGACATCACAATCCTGGGACACAGCCACTGGCTCACCAGACAACTGAGGAGCTGGACACACTTGACTTCCACCAATATCATTTCCAAGTAAGAAAGTTACACCTGACATTGGGAGTGTCTCAACCAACCCAACCATAACGGAACCATTAACAAAACCAGACTCTAAATTCACTCTGCACAGAGGGACAGAGAAGTAATTATTCCCTACACCTTGTAAGATTACAGTTTCATCAGAGGAATTAACATTAGAGCCTAGAACACTGGTCAGAATAAGGGATTGGCAAGCACCTGTATCACGATATATTTTAACTGATTTCCTGTCATTATTGTCCAGAGGACTGACAAAACCATCAGACAGGAAATTAGCACATGAACTCTTGAGAGTGTCACCCACGTTACTGCTCAAAAGAGGAGCTCCATCATGAGAATTTAAGTTAGGTACCCCTCAAAGCAGGTTCAGTTAACTCAGTTAAAGAATTCTGGGAACTCTCAAGGGTGGACACTAGACCAATTGACTGAATATTTAAAGACTCCTTTTTGTTCACATCACGCTGTCTCCTGAAACATTTCTCCGTAGTATGACCAAGCTTACTACAATAAGTACATTTACTTTTCTGAAATCTAGAGGTGAAGCTGGCATTTACTTCCTGAGAAACATCATCTTGATTCTCTTTCCTGTTACCTGTACAGTACTCTGAGTAGAGGCAACGTCCTTACTCTCAGCTTTCCCTTTTTCTCTAGAATATCTTTTGTGAGTGAGAACATACTCATCAGCTAAAACTGCAGCATCAGACAAATTATCTATTCTTCTCTCATCAAGATATAGGCTTACATCTTTACTAATACACCTTTTGAAGTCCTCCAGCAAATCATCTGCTTAAATTTACCAAAATCAGAATCCACATTCTTAGAATTTAACCACTGCTCTAACAGATCTTCTTTGATTTTTGCATACTCAACATGGGATTGCTTATCTTGCTTGTAAGTTGTCCTAAATTTTACTCTATAGGCTTCAGGAACAAGCTCATAGGCCTTAAGAATCAAGCTCTTAACTACATCATAATTATCACATTGATCCTGAGGCAAAGATGCATAAGTTACTTGTGCTTTACCGGTGAGAACAGTTTGAAGGAGTACTGACCAATACTCCTTGGGCCAATTAAAACCTGTAGCTACCCTCTCAAACAACTGAAAATACTTTGTTAAATCAGATTCATTAAAAGGAGGGACAAGTTTAACATTTTTAGCCACATCAAAATCATCAGAGCTAGATGATCCAGTTCCACATTGTTTCATGCGATACTCATGGTCTGCCTGAATCCTGGCAAGTTCAACTTGTGCGTGTATCTGTGCCTCCTGAATACGAGCCTGAGATTCAGCCTCCTTAGCATTTGCTTGAAATTCAGCCTTCTTAACACGAGACTCCGCCTCCTTAGCACGAGCCTCCTGCAGGGCTAGCTGTAACTTAGCTATTTCAATCTGCGTTTGCTCATTTGGAGGAGTTACATTAAACAAGCTTTCATTAATCATGTCAACAATTTGATCTTTAAAATGATGAGAGCGAACAGCAATTCCCAATTGTTGAGCAACAAGCTTAAGTTCATTCTTTGTTCTGTTTTCTACATCACACACTGTTTGCACATTTGACAAAAAATCTTTGGCTTCATCAAGTGTAGTAATAGTAGACATCATGAATAAGTAACAGTCACAAAATATCAAGCAATATCCTTATGATAATATCCTGAATATCCTGATATGAGGTCGCCAAATTTATGTTACGGAACAGAGAAAGATAATGTACACTTTAAGTGAGAATACTAAAAATCACTACTGTCCCGTAAAGTTCCAGGTTCAAAACAAAAGAGTTAGGTAAAATTACAAGTTAAAGTTTAATGCTCAAACTAACAACAAAACATTCAGGACTCATAAGGATAATGTAATGGCAAAAAACAGGTTAAATATATGGTTAACTTGAATAGCCTCTATTAACACGAAATTAGAAAGAGTAAATTTATCTAAGTCAGCCCTGATAAAATGAAAATACACTGGGTAATGCTCAGTTAATGCAAGATAAATTATTACAGATTCAAAATAATATTAATGATGGCTGACAATAAGAACTTTACATGAATTACAAAAACCATACTAGGCCAAAGAATCAACCTTATGCTACACAGTACAAGAAAAAATGCAACAACAGTTATACTCAAATTACACACAGCTGCTAGATGGTTGGAGACTTTCTGAGCACTCACAGGGGAGGACAGAGATGTGAACAAAATGAGGAGCAGATCTAAGTGGCAATTAATGTAGAGACTGAGCTCATTATATAGGGGCCGGCTGAGCTTGATACAACTTGTAAGAAGGACGCGCAAATGAAGCCATGGGGACAAAGAGTTGACAATCCCGCTCTGAACAACAGAAAGAACGACTTACTCTACTATAACGGTAGAAGGGGGGGACTGAGGCAGAACACGCTCGTGATCAAACATGCAGCATACTGTGCGTTAAAATTACACAAAGGATGATGAAATCATAGGCTATGTAACAACATACACACTTTCATGCTACACGTACAGCTCCGGACAGATGAAACGGCTACACCCCATCCACCAGCGACTTGGTTTGGGTCTCAGTGGTTCTGGTAACAGTTGCAAGTGGAGGGAGGGGGGATGTGGGAGGGTGAGGAGGGGAGAAATGTGGGTGGAGTTATATAGGGGGTAGTGTGGGAGGGTGAAGAAGCAACACAGTCTTGCTGGTGGGAGGGGGAGACGAATGGTTGGGTAGCGGAGACGAGAGTCTGCTGGAGGGTAAGACAGGTGAGTGTGATTAGATGAAAAGAAATTACAAAAAATGAATTATTATAATATCTGCTGCATATATTGCATTTTATCTACTAAATAAAAACACTGTCTATTATTCACCACCGTATTTGGGTATCCGACTCATTATTATTATCCTTTGGATATTAGGCAATAAATAAAGATATTGGACGGTCTTTCGGACCCGAACCAATTTTTTCATAACTTTTTTCTTCAGCTATTTCCGTATTCCTATTATCCCTCGTGCTTGAAGTCCCCCTTTTTATCACTTTCTCCTACGCCCTACATTTTTTTTTAGGCATAAGGCAGTTTAACTTTCTCTTTAAATAACCATATTTGTCAACAAATATTCCTTTCATTAATCTATTTAATTACCTGTTTTCTTTCAATACAGTATGCATTGGTCTAATAATGGGTGTTACACCTTAATTGGCGCCGCTATTTGACGTTTTGAATAAACTTGGTCTAAATTTACGCATATATTGCAGTCTCTCTCAAGTAGGTTGGCAACCTCACACATCCTTCCCCCTGCTTTCTCCTCCTCTCGCTACCCGTTCCCTCCTTTCCTTTTGTAGTACTGTTTATCTATTCTTTCTCATATTTTTAACCTCATTCCTTCTTACAAACTTTTAGTGCCATAGGAATTTCTCCCTTATCACCTACAGTCCTACTACATGAAAGTGGAAGAAACTGCCATCGGGAAAAGAATAACTGGAAATTTATGGCGAATGTTACGATATTAGTTATTTAGAATGAAAGTGTTGGCAGATACGCATTCTTGACGTGATTATCGCAGCCACAGCATTTCGCCTTCATAAAACAGAAGGACTATAGGTTTCATGCATTACCTCCTTACGTCCAGCATTACTGTGCAGAACGCCATGTATAAGGACCACAAGGACAGTACTTGTAGTTATCGTGATTCTCTTGAATCTCTCCATAGGCTATTGAAAACAGTGCTTTATGCTTAACTTCAGAATTATGTTCTCATCATGGCAATGATAGGCAGAGATAATAAAAACAATATATACAACCAAATTATCATTTATTATACAACAAAGCTCAAACTGCCTCCGTGCTACCTGAAAAAAATTAAATACCTGATCGTATATATATATATATATATATATATATATATATATATATATATATATATATATATATATATATATATATATATAATCATACAGGCTCTACACTTATGAAATTTAACATCGAGTAACCCTATATGCCCAAAGTAATTTCCTCTGCATGGACTGACGTTGTAACGAAGCTGGTTGTCCCCCTGCAGTAATTATTAATATATTTTTATGGTCATGTATGACTGTGCATCGGTTTCTGTGGCGTGTAGTGCAACATGGTGGTTTCCGTGTGGTAGGTTGCCATGCTAGTTAGTGTCCTCTGCTTTACCCAACACAATAAATTTTAGATCAAACAGTGTTGTTCATGGTTATTAATATATATATATATATATATATATATATATATATATATATATATATATATATATATATATATATATATATATATATATATATATATATATAGGATCATATATTTAATTTCTTCAGGTTACATGTGATTGTGTGAGCTGGTTACACCCTTGAGACTGCAGCACGGAGGCAGTTTGAGCTTTGTTGTATAATAAATGATAATTTGGTTGTATATATTGTTTTTATTATCTTTGCCTATCATTGCCACGATGAGAACATAAATCTAAAGTTGAGCATAAAGCACTGTTTTCAATAGCCTATGGAGAGATTCAAGAGAATCACGATGACTACCAGTACTGTCCTTGTGGTCCTTAATGTGTTATACATGGCGTTCTGCACAGTAATGCTGGACGTAAGGAGGTAATGCATGAAACCTATAGTCCTTCTGTTTTATGAAGGCGAAATGCTGTGGCTGCGATAATCACGTCAAGAATGCGTATCTGCCAACACTTTCATTCTAAATAACTAATATCGTAACATTCGCCATAAATTTCCAGTTATTCTTTTCCCGATGGCAGTTTCTTCCACTTTCATGTAGTAGGACTGTAGGTGATAAGGGAGAAATTCCTATGGCACTAAAAGTTTGTAAGAAGGAATGAGGTTAAAAATATGAGAAAGAATAGATAAACAGTACTACAAAAGGAAAGGAGGGAACGGGTAGCGAGAGAAGGACAAAGCAGGGGGAAGGATGTGTGAGGTTGCCAGCCTACTTGAGAGAGACTGCAATATATGCGTAAATTTAGACCAAATTTATTCAAAACGTCAAATAGCGGCGCCAATTAAGGTGTAACACCCATTATTAGACCAATGCATATTGAAAGAAAACAGGTAATTAAATAGATTAATGAAAGGAATATTTGTTGACAAATATGGTTATTTAAAGAGAAAGTTAAACTGCCTTATGCCTAAAAAAAAAATGTAGGGCGTAGGAGAAAGTGATAAAAAGGGGGACTTCAAGCACGAGGGATAATAGGAATACGGAAATAGCTGAAGAAAAAAGTTATGAAAAAATTGGTTCGGGTCCGAAAGACCGTCCAATATCTTTATTTATTGCCTAATATCCAAAGGATAATAATAATGAGTCGGATACCCAAATACGGTGGTGAATAATAGACAGTGTTTTTATTTAGTAGATAAAATGCAATATATGCAGCAGATATTATAATAATTCATTTTTTGTAATTTCTTTTCATCTAATCACACTCACCTGTCTTACCCTCCAGCAGACTCTCGTCTCCGCTACCCAACCATTCGTCTCCCCCTCCCACCAGCAAGACTGTGTTGCTTCTTCACCCTCCCACACTACCCCCTATATAACTCCACCCACATTTCTCCCCTCCTCACCCTCCCACATCCCCCCTCCCTCCACCTGCAACTGTTACCAGAACCACTGAGACCCAAACCAAGTCGCTGGTGGATGGGGTGTAGCCGTTTCATCTGTCCGGAGCTGTACATATATATATAATAATTTTTATTTTATTATTTTTTTGTATTTTTGTTTTTATTTTTTTTTAATTTTTTATATTTTTAACCTTATATTACTTATAATCAAAAATACCTAATCTAAATACCCTAAAACTAACCACCTAACCGACAAATCGCTAACCTATACTAAATCCTAAGAGACAAATAACTAGACCTACACTAATGGTAAAAAAGCCTCGACCAAGAGAACACCATCGACTGCAGATATGTAATGCCTTTCTACATTACATACCTGCACTCATCACCTGGTGACTGTCAGTCGAGGCACAACCATATTAATATAGGGGACATCAATATATGAAAGGGAACCAGACGAGTCAGGAACATTTCCATATACGTTAGCTGTCGGCCCTAATTAGAATAACTTAAGCAAGATGGTATAATGTATTTACATATTTTGTACAAAAAGTGAAGAACCTCACCCAGCAGATCACCATCGACTGCAAGTGCCCAATACCTTCCTATATTGCACACTTGCACTCATCACCTGGTGATTGTCAGGCGAGGAACTTGGCTTAATGTAGGGAACATCTATATTAGAAATAGATCAGTGGGAGGAGGAACTATTTCAAATATGCCAACTGTCAACCCTAATTAATATTACAATATATACATATTTACCGTTGATAAAAACCATAACCACACAGTAAAAAAGTCACATCACTCTGATCAGTCCGGTTTCTGTCAAGAAAGCCATCATTTTATCAGACATAACAATGTCCCCATCACCCAGGATGGTGGAAAGGGTGAAGGGGACGTCTGCTGCACCGCAGTAATTTATAAGTGAAGCACGTTCACGAATAAATCGCCGACAGCGCAGGATGATATGACTGATAGATAACACCGCATCACAGATGTCACAGTGCGGTGGGAAGCGTCTTTCCATATATGGTTTCATGTAAGTTAAAATGGTGGCATTAAGCCGTAGCCGTGCCAATACTTTTTCTTCAAGGCGACTGGGGCGGTTGGCAGTGTCCCAGTCCCCCAGGTACGGCTTACAAGTTGGAATATTTAGTCTGGTCCACTGTGCTTGCCACAGAAGATTTATTGATTTCTTTCCAAGAGAAAGACTCGACCGTAGATCACGAGGAACTTCCCAAGTCTCCCCGAGCTCTACATCCGACTTTGCAAGTAAGTCAGCCTGCTCATTGCCGTAGATACGACAATGACCAGGCACCCAGATCAGCGTGAATGACTTGTTGCATGAATGCAACTTATCAATGATGCGGCCCTGGATCTCGTGAGAGTCCGTAGTACAAGATGCAATTGCCTGAAGGGCTGATTTTGAATCTGAAAATATGACAAATGAGTCATGCCTAGAATTGAAAGCATAGTCTATGGCTTTGTCAATAGCAAAAAGTTTGGAGGTAAACACAGATGTATGAGTCGGCAACCGATACCTGAGGGCACATTCAATCGACCACACACTTGCACCCACACATTCACTCGACTTGGAGCCGTCGGTGAACAATTGATGGGACCCCAAGTGACGAACGATGATGTTACGAAACAAGTGGTGGACCTCCGCCTCCAGCGCCTTGGCCTTTGGTGCTGGGAGCTATGATACATCCACTGTGAAGCCGGGTGGCTCCCAAGGCGCTATATTTTTAAACACCAACTTGTCACAGTCAGTGAGGTCCACACCAAGCTCCTGAGTCAGTAAGTGGAGGCGAACGGCAAGTGGCCGACGCACCCCCCACAGAAGGTGGTGGTATTGACGCAGGGGGGTACAGGCCACATTGCCGATATTACTTTTCCTTAATGTTCGTAACCCGTACGATAATGCCAGGTGGTCACGGCGAATACAGAGGGGAAGCACATTCGCCTCCACTTCCATACGAGCTAAACGAGTACTCCAGACAGCTCCAAGACACATTCGCAAACATTTATTCTGCAACACATCCAATCCTTTCAGAGTGGCATCGGATCCCGAGCCATACACCTGTGCGCCATAGTCTAGCTTTGATCAAATAAGGGACTTATACACCATTAATAAAGATTTTCTGTCGGCACCCCATGTAGTACCCGCTAGGTACTTGAGGACATTTACTGGTTTATCGCAACAAGCAAGCAAAGTATTAACATGAATTTTAAAGTTCAAATGACGATCAAAATGATTTCCCAAAAACTTTATAGAAATTTGAAAAGGTCTATCTCTATCTATCTATTGCCAGACGCCTCAATCCCGTTTGGGGTGGCCACAAATAAATCGCCTCCAAGTCACCCTGTCCCCCGCCATTTCACTCCCCTGCTCCCAACTCACACCCCCCTCTCCCATATACCTCTTCACCCCAGGTACATTACGAGTCGTAAAAACTACAGCGGCACACTTACGGACGGAAAACTTAAATCCCCACTGCAAGGCCCATTGGTGGACGGAGCCAAGGGCTGCTTGAATCCGCCCAGCCGAAAATTGTGCATTAGGAGAGGAGTGCCATATTGCACAATCGTCAGCATAGAGCGAGTATTTAAGATTTCTGGGGATGGGAGCTGATGACAGAATATCATTGATCATAATACTAAATAAAGTAGGACTAAGCACACTTCCCTGTGGCACCCCGTTTTCCTGGATAAATATATCTGATGTTACGTTACGGGGCAATTTGACAGAGAAAGTCCTGTCCCTTAAGATATTTGAAATAAAGATAGGCAAATTTCCTCTTAAACCATAAGCATAGAGCTTCATTAGTATACCGTGTCGCCATGTCATGTCATAGGCTTTATGGATGTCCAAGAACACCCCTATCATGAATTCTTTACTGGCAAATGCCTTGCAATACAATGCTCCAAATTCACTAAATGATCTAGTGAACTTCTGTATTTATGGAAGCCACATTGTTGATCATTTAACAAATTCTTTGACTCTAAAACAAAAAGAAGCCTATTATTAACGATTCGTTCCATGACCTTACATAGACAAAAAGTCAACACAATAGGACGAAATGAAGTGAGATTCATAAGACGACCAGCCTCTTTGGGTATCGATATGACGTGCGCAAAGTGCCATGAGTTTGGGAACGTTTGAGACGCCCAAATCTCATTGTACAATGCTAACATCTTAATCAGGTTGTCCTGATTAAGATGCTGGATCATACCATACGTGATGGTGTCTGGTCCAGGGCTGGTGTCTTTACAGGATTTAAGGGCAAGGAGCAGTTCATCTAGCGTAAACTCTTGGTTGTATGGGGAGTCTACGTCTTCTGTGGCAAAGTCAATGATCTGTAGCTCAGCCGTGCGTTTATGATGTTGGAAACGCGGATCATAATTGGCTGAGCTACTTACATGAGACAAACTCCTGGCGAGGATGTTAGCAACGTCTACGGGCTCTTCATAGATGGTATTTTCGACCTGCAGGGTGGTAATAGGGAAGTATGGGCCTTTATTATTTAATATTCTTATGGTGGACCAGACTTTCCTTATGGTGTTGTACGAGTCACCGTGGACACAAAGGACCGCCAGGAGTCACGTTTGGCCCTTCTTATTATTCTCCTTGCCTCAGCCCGTGCATGTTTCTATGCAATAAAATTTTTCTCAGTGGGCTGACTATCAAAAATCCTGTATCTCCTATTGCGTTTTCTTAATGCTTGTCGGCAATCCGGCGTCCACCAATGTGCTCTATGCTTCGCATGAACTGTAGAAGTCTTGGGAATAGCAGCCTCAGCTGCGTGTAATATGGAAGTAGTTACATTTTCAACCTTAACATCTATGGTCTCCCCAGATATATCTAAATTGGAGATCCTTGAGAAGGATCCCCAATCTGCTTTCTTATAGTTACATTTTGGAGGTGGAGGGTCCGAAACGATGTCACGTGTATAAGAAAGACAGATGGGTAAATGATCACTTCCCAAGGAGTCGTCGTATGGGTCCCATGAGAAATCTTGCTGTATACCAGGGGAGGCCAAAGAGAAGTCAATGGCTGGAAAGTTACCAGTACGATCATCTACACGAGTCGCTCTACCATCGTTCAAAAGACAGAGGTTGGACTGTAGTATTAGGTCGGCTACTTGCTCCCCACGACCATCGATCCTCAAGCTACCCCATTGATAGTCATGGGCGTTAAAATCGCCCAACACTAACTTATTGTCAGGAAGATGTTCGAATAATGAATTTAAAGCATCACTATCAATGAGGCCATGTGGAGGACAGTAGAGAGAGCAAATAGACAGATACGTGTTATTAAATTTTACTCTGCACGCGACAGCTTCCGGAGTAGAATTTAGAATCACTTCCGTTTGTGGGTGTGATTTGTGTGTGTATATGGCCACTCCGTGACCTTCATATCGTCTATACGAGTGGTAGTGTTTTAACTGTGGAGGATCAGGGTGATCCTCCAGGTGCGTCTCCTGTAAACAAATAACGTCTGGCCTGTGTATTGACAGCGAGATTGCCATGTTTGGTAACTTATTCCCGAACGTCTTGGTTGACAGTGGCGAATTTATTGTTGTTGTGGTGTGGCGGCCATGTTTACCGTTATGATCGAGTCATAAGTCGCGTCCTAACCGCTATACCAGCTTGGTAGGTGTCTTTAGCTATGACTCACTTTAGGTCGAACATAAGGACTTATGACTCACTCCTGTGAGTTTAGGATAGACTTTCGCCTTATGACGCAGTCTTAGTGTTTTATAAGTATGGGCCCAGAGCACAATGAACCACACAACGGGTCGAAGCCACACAGGCGAATAGGCGTCACTCTCTCTCTCTCTAACACTGCCATCTCTCGGTCTTGCATACTGGATTATGATGCTAATCACAAAGTGTCATGGAAAGGCTATAGATCCCCAGCATTATCCTTTTCTGCCACTGAGCTACGTGAAATAAGCTGTAAAAGGACGAAAATCTGAGCCCAGTGAATGTGAATAAACTGTAGGCGACACTCTCTTCTCGTTGGAACACACACACACACACACACACACACACACACACACACTCAACATCTACCACGTCACAAAAACACCCCGGCATCACCACTACAGTATGTATTCAGTATGGACGGTGGGTATTTGTGCCGATGCAGTAATTTTGGAATGTGTGTGTCGATTAGTAAGAGAGAGAGAGAGAGAGTACACAAAAGTTTACAACTGTTTTCCCCTTATCCCAGACACCTAATACTCACCCCGTACTTAATGGTCTTAATTACCTTCATTAGGGTAACTGGAGGTGCCTTGAGGTATAAAGAGTGCCAATGTTATGTACTGTCCTAAGGGAGGGCCATTGTCCTTGTATGTGTTAAAACTTGTAATTCTCTCTCTCTCTCTCTCTCTCTCTCTCTCTCTCTCTCTGTATATAGAGAGATAGACAGAAGGACAGATAGATAGATGGATAAGTAGGAAGGTAGATATGTATAGGCAGATCGATAGACAGGTAGATATACACACACACACACACACACACACACACACACTGCTATCAATAATCACACAGACGTCCATTTAGCTAGACAAATTTTACCACATAATTTTTCATCCTTTCTACATCTCGTCTGTTCTTCTCTTCATTAATAATTCTCTCTTTTTTTTTTTCTGGTCAACGACTTATTCATCCAGGTTTAAGTTCTTTGATATTTTTCCATTCCCCTCTTCTTCCTTCCTTCCAACCCTTTCCTCCTCCTCCTCCTCCTCCTCCTCCTCGCCGTTTCTTTCCCCCACCGTTTTTCATATTACCAAAATTCATAATTATCTCTGCCAGCTGTATAATGACGTTCATTCTTTTCTCGCATAATATTATAGGTATTCTCTCCTCTGATCCTTCATCATTCCTACTCTCTCTTCTTTCCTCCTCCTCCTCCTCCTCTCCTTATTTCCTCCTCCTCCTTCTCCTCTCCTTATTTCCTCCTCCTCCTCCTCTGCCTCTTCTTCCTTTTCCCTTCTTTCCTCCTCTTCTTCTCTCCCCTTCTTTCCTCCTCCTCCTCCTCCTCTTTCCTTTCTTCCCCTTCCTCCTCCTCTCTCCTTCTTTCCTCCTCCTTCTCCTCCTCCTCCTCTTCCCCCTCTTCCTCCTCCTCCTCCTCCTCCTGTGTGGCCAGTCATACCAACAACAATGTTTTTTCCGTCTTCACCACATCACATCCAGCGTAGGAATATTCACAACACTAATACCGATGCTAACGATAAATAACGAGACAGTGAGCGATGACTTTTACAACCCAGTGAGGCAGCCTTCCAAACCACGTGACTGTTTAGAATTATGTGTGGTTCAGAGAGTGAGAAACTGACGAGGAGAGTATGTGAGTGAGGTGGAAGGGGGAGAGGGAGGGGGAAGCCAAGGATGAGATGGAGGGAGGCAGTGGAGAGGTATATGAGAGAAGAGGGTGTGAGCTGGGAGGAGGGCAGTGAAATTGCGAGGGACTGGGCGACATGGAGGCGATTTGTTTGTGGCCACCCCTTACGGGATTAAGGTGTCTGGCTATAGACAGATATGTAGATAGATGTTTCAGATGTGTTCGACGAAAATGGAGAGACATTCTTAACCCCGCCTGTACATCACTAATACAATTAATGAGGAATGAAACGTCCAGAACTCAGGCCCCGGGCTGTCAACACAAGCGTCCCTCGGTGTGCCGCCGCTATGTAACCTCCGTGACAAGGTTCACTGTAGGTTGAAGGAGACTAAAGATAAGTCGACCCCATATGACCTTTAACTTTGATCCCATGACTTTGCTGACCTAATCAGTTCATCGTCCCTTCATACTGTATCACTGATAAAAGTTTGGTGGAAATCCGTTGATGGGTTCAGGAGATATCGCACCCACAACACGCACGCACGCACGCACGCACGCACGCACGCACGGACAGACCAATCACTTAATGCCTCCTCCATAATAGGTGGGCAGAGGTATAATTAGAATATGGTACTAGTCACGAAGAAGTGCTATAGAGAGAGTGTTGAGTCAAATTATTATTATTATTATTTTTACAGAGCTACGTGAAATCATCTGAATCATCTCTTCGACCATGAAGCCTTTACACACACACACACACACACACACACACACACACACACACACACACACACACAATGAGTTGCAAAGAGACAAAAATCTCCGCCATATTAAAGAGGACGAACAGCACACTGGAAAGCCGACGAGGGAAACAGATCATAAAGCAGAAAGGCAGAATATAGTACTAGTCAAGAAGAAGTGCTCAGGAAGGGATGCAGAGCCGATGCATTATTCTGTTCCTGTCGTCGACCTACGTGAAACAAGCTGCAAAAAGACGACAATATCAGGAAGGGAGAATATCAGACTACCCCCTGGGGGTAGGGTTTTTTTTCAAGAATACTCCCCCAGTATCTCTGCTTGTCGTAAAAGGCGACTAAAAGGGTTGGCGGAGGGTTAGTGCCCCTCCCCGGAAAACAACTAACTAAAAAAACAAACAAGAAGCCTCGGACAAGGACTGACCAAACGATGACGACCAAGGACCGGACAAAGGACATGGTAATTGGAACTTGGAATGTAAGGGGAGCGAATGATGAGGTGAGAGAGAGATTGTCCAGGTGCTTGAGGGTGCGAGTGTGGATGTATGTGGAATAACTGAAACAAAATGGAGAGGAGAAAGTGTGAGAGAATGGGAGTATGGATGGGGTATATGTGCAGGAGTAGGTGAGAATGAGAGGGCGAAGGAAGGAGTATGTATAGCTGTGAGTAAAAGATGGAAGAGGAGCATAAGACAGTATGGAACAGTTGGGTCAAGGATTGTGTGGGTAAAGTTGAAAGTTGGAATACAAATGTGGGCGATAGTGTGTGTGTATGCACCAACGCAAGATCGTGCTAGAAGAGTGAGAGAAGAGTTCTGGACAAATGTGGAAGTGTGCATGGAAAAGTTTGGAAGGAATGAGAGAGTGTTTTTGATTGGTAAAGTTGGGAATGTGAAGGTGGATGGAATAGTTGGTGAGTGGGGTGTGCCTGCTGAGATAGATGAGAATGGGAGTGCGTTAGTGGACATTTGTGCTGGGAGGGGGTTGGTGATAGCCAAAACCCTCTTCAGGCATAAAATGATCCACAGGTATACATGGTGAGTGATGAGAAGGGTGGGTGGTGAACTGAATGAAAGGAAGGCAATGATTGATTGTGTGTGTGTGGATGAGAGGATGCGAAGATGTGTAATGGATGCAAGAGTGTATAGAGGTTGGGGGAGTGGACTTTCTGACCACTACTTGGTGGTGGCCAGAATTAGAGTTCAAGTAAGATGGAGGAATAGAAGAAGGGAAAGACGAGAGGAAGGAGTAGTTGCAAGGAGAGTGGAAAGGTTACAAGAGGATGAGAAAAAGGCAGAGTATAAGAGAGAAGTGGAGGAACGATTGGGCAAATATGAATTAGAGCAGATGGGAGACGTGGAAGGTGTGTGTAGCATATTTACAGAAGAAATATGTGCAGCATGTGATGTGGTGTGTGGAAGGAAGAGAAGACGGAGGGGAGTGCAAGGAACAGCGTGGTGGACTGAAGAGGTGAAACAGGCTGTGGCACAAAAGAAGACAACTACAATGAATGGATGAGAAATAGGGGCGTGGAAGAAGTTGAGAGGCGGAAGAGGGAGTTATATGTAGAAAGAAAGAGAGAGGTGAAAAGATTAGTAAGAGAGAGTAAGAAGAGAGTGGATGAGGAATTTGGAAGGAATTTGAGTGTAAAGTGGAGGGACTGTAAGAAAATGTTCTGGAGAGAGGTGAAAAGAGTAAGACAGGGTGGAAGTGAAGTTAGCAGGGGAGTGAAAGATAAAAATGGTAGATTACTAGTGGAGAAGGGAGAAAAAGTGAGCAGATGGAGAGAACAATTTAAGGAATTGTTGAACGTAGAGGATGGAAGTAATGCGAGTATAAGTGGCTGGGGAATGGCTGGAAGAAGGAGGGAGGTGAGAAGACAGGAAGAAATCAGTAGGATAGAAGTTGTGAAAGCAATGAAGAAAGTTAAATCGGGGAAAGCCCAAGGAATTGATGGAGTGTGTGGTGAAATGCTGAAGCATGGGGGAGAGATAGTACTAGAATGGATGTGGAAGATGTGCAGATTGGCCTGGGAGGAAGGTAGAGTCCCGGAGGATTGGAAGTCAGGTATAATTATTCCCTTGTACAAAGGAAAAGGGGAAAAAGAAGTGTGTGGTAATCATAGGGGCATATGTCTTCTTATTATAATAGGAAAAGTGTATGGAAGGATACTTATTGACAGAGTTAGAGAAAGAACAGAGAAATTAGTTGGAGAAGAACAGGGAGGCTTTAGGAAGGGAAGAGGTTGTGTAGATCAGATATTCATTCTTAGATCTTTAGTGGAAAAGTTTCTAGAGAAGGGAAAGAAGTTGTATGCGGCTTTCATGGATTTGGAGAAAGCATATGACAGGGTGGATAGACAAGGATTGTGGAAAGTGTTAAGAATATATGGAGTAGATGGGAAGTTGTTGAATGCTGTGAAGAGTATGTACGATGGTGCAAAGGCTGCAGTGCGTGTGGATGGTGAACTAAGTGAATTTTTCTCTTTGAAAGTTGGTTTGAAACAGGGATGTGTCATGTCTCCATGGTTGTTCAATCTGTACATGGATGGGGTAATAAAAGAGGTACAAGGTAGGGTAGTGGATGTTGGAGTGGCCCTGGTGAGAGAGGATAGTGTTTGGAAACTCCCTGTACTGTTGTTTGCAGATGATACTGTGTTGTTGAGTGAAGACGAAGGGGAGCTGCAAGGCTTGGTGGATGAGTTTGAGAGAGTGTGTAAGAAACGGAATCTAAAGGTGAATGTAGGGAAGAATAAAGTGATGGTCTTTGAGAGAGGTGAAGTCAGTGAATGTACAGCGAGGTTGGATGGTGAGGAATTGGAAAATGTGAGTACGTTTAAGTACTTGGGTAGTGTGATGAGTAAGGATGGAGGTTTGGAGGGTGAAGTGCTTGAAAGGGTACAGCAGGGAAGAAAGGTTGCTGGTTCTTTGAAAGCAGTGATAAGAAACAGGGAAGTGAGCATGGAAGTGAAAAAGTTACTACATGACAGTATTGTGATACCAACTCTAACGTACGGAAGTGAAGCTTGGACGTTGTTGGAAGGACACAAGTCAAGAGTGAGAGCAGTGGAAATGAGTTATTTAAGAGGAGCCTGTGGAGTCACATGGAGAGACAGGCTGACGAATGAGGATATAAAGGAGCGTTGTGGTATTGATGTGGATGTGATAGGAAGCGTTATGAGGAACACACTGAGGTGGTTTGGCTATGTGGAGAGGATGGAGGGTGAAAGACTGACGAAGAGAGTGTATGTGAGTGAGGTGGAGGGGGGAAGAGGGAGGGGGAGGCCGAGGATGAGATGGAGGGATGGGGTGGAGAGGTATATGAGAGAGGGGTGTGTGAGTTGGGAGCAGGGCAGTGAAATGGCGGAGGACAGGGCGACTTGGAGACGATTTGTTTGTGGCCACCCCAAACGGGATTGAGGCGTCTGGCAATAGATAGATAGATAGACGGGAGGACAGGGAGAAATGGCAGCCAGGAATCATCAGTCGAAGCTCACCTTAGACCTTCAGAGGCGTCGCGTTCCCATAGCAAGACATCAGAGAAAATGTCATCACAATAGCAGGGAAATGATGGGGTGTCTCTCTCTCTCTCTCTCTCTCTCTCATCACAATAGCAGGGAAAGGAAAGGGTCTCTCTCTCTCTCTCTCTCTCTCTCTCTCTCTCTCTCTCTCATCACAATAGCAGGGAAAGGAAAGGGTCTCTCTCTCTCTCTCTCTCTCTCTCTCTCTCTCTCTCTCTCTCTCTCTCTCACACACACACACACACACACAAACACACACACACACACGCACACAAAAACATTTCCTGACTAGGCCTATGAGAATTCAGTTAGTAACATTAAATATTTTCAAACTATCTCACCCACAACTTAAACTCAAGATATAGGGTTAAGGAGAGACATGAACACTAAGGAGATATAAACACTAAAGAGATATGAACACTAGAGATATAAACACTAAAGAGACATGAACACTAAGGAGATATAAACACTAAAGAGATATGAACACTAAAGAGATATAAACACTAAAGAGACATGAACACTAAGGAGATATAAACACTAAAGAGATATGAACACTAAAGAGATATAAACACTAAACAGACATGAACACTAAAGAGACATGAACACTAAAGAGACATAAACACTAAAGAGACATGAACACTAAAGAGATATGAACACTAAAGAGACACGAACACTAAAGAGACATGAACACTAAAGAGATATGAACACTAAAAAGACATGAACACTAAAGAGATATGAACACTTAAGAGATATGAACACTAAAGAGATATGAACACTAAAGAGACATGAACACTAAAGAGATATGAACACTTAAGAGATATGAACACTTAAGAGATATGAACATTAATGAGACATGAACTCTAATGAGATATGAACACTAAAGAGATATGAACACTTAAGAGATATGAACACTTAAGAGATATGAACACTTAAGAGATATGAACACTTAAGAGATATGAACATTAATGAGACATGAACACTAATGAGATATGAACACTAAAGAGATATGAACACTAAAGAGATATGAACACTAAAGAGATATGAACACTTAAGAGATATGAACACTTAAGAGATATGAACACTTAAGAGATATGAACATTAATGAGATATGAACACTAAAGAGATATGAACACTAAAGAGATATGAACACTAAAGAGATATGAACACTTAAGAGATATGAACACTTAAGAGATATGAACATTAATGAGACATGAACACTAATGAGATATGAACACTTAAGAGATATGAACACTTAAGAGATATGAACATTAATGAGACATGAACACTAATGAGATATGAACACTAATGAGATATGAACACTAATGAGACATAAACACTTAAGAGACATGAACACTAAAGAGACATGAACACGAGAAGAGACATGAACACTAAAGAGACATGAACACGAGAAGAGACATGAACACTAAAGAGACATGAACACGAGAAGAGACATGAACACTAAAGAGACATGAACACGAGAAGAGACATCGGACCGCATACTCGTCGGGTAAGGAAGCTCCCTAGCATCTCTTCTTTAGCGATTTATTTTGTTTACTGCGTCTTACTGTCCTCCTCTGTGATACATAAATCCTCTCAGTATTGCCATACTCTGCACAAATAACGTCTACCTATCTATATGTCTGTCTGTCTATTTATCTATAACAAGACACCTCAATCCCGTAAGGGGTGGCCACAAACAAATCGCCTCTATGTCGCCCTGTCCCCTGCCATATTGCTGCCCTCCCCCCAACTTACTCCCACCTCTCTCATATACCTCATTTCTCCATCCCTGCATCTCACCCTCGGTCTCCCCTCCCCCCTCCTCCACCTCACTCACGTACACTCTCCATGTTAGTCTCTAACCCTCAATCCTCTCCAAATGGCCAAACCACCTCAGTGTATTTCTCCTAACGCTTTCTATCACATCTACATTCACATCACAACGTTCTTTCACTTCCTTATTTGTCAGCCTCTCTCTCCATGGAACTCCACATGCTCCTCTCAAAAAACTCATTTCCACTGCTCTCAGTGTTTGTTGACTTGTGTCCCTCCAACAAGGTCCAAGCTTCATTTCCATACGTTAGAGTTGGTATCACAATACTGTCATGCAGTGACTATTTTACTTCCATGCTCACTTCCCTGTTTCTTAACACTGCCATCAAAGAATCAGCAACCTTTCTTCCCTGATCTACCCTTTCAAGCACTTCACCCACCAAATTTCCATCCTGAGGAGTACTCATCACACTACCCAAGTACTTAAATCCACCCCCATTTTCCATTTCCTCCCCATCCAGCCTCACTATGCATTCACTGACTTCATTTCTCTCGAAGACCATAACTTTACTCTTCCCTACATTCACCTTAAGATTCCGTTTCGTACATACTCTCCCAAACTCATCCACCAAGCCTTGCAGTTTCCCTTCGTTTTCACTTAACAACACAGTATCATCTGCAAACAACAGAACATGAAGTTTCCGAACACTGCCCTTTCTTATTAGGGCCGCTCCAACATCCATTGCCCTACCTTGTATCTCTTTTATAACCCCATCCATATACAGACTAAAACAACCAGGGTGACATGATACATCCCTGTTTCAATCCAACATTTAAATAGAAAAATTCACTCGGCATATCATCCACACTCACTGCAGCCTTAGCACCCTCATACATAGCCTACTGAACACGGCATTCAACAACTTCCCATTTACTCCATCTGGTTTCTATTTTTTTTTTTTTCCACATTCTTTGTCTATCCACCCTGTCATATGCCTTCTCCAGATCCATGAAGGCCGCATACAACTTCTTCCCCTCTCTAGAAACTTTTCCAATCAACACCTTAGGATGAAAATCTGATGCACACCCTCTTCCTTTCCTGAAGTATCGTAAATAACGTACAAAAGGATATTAATCAGCCATATCAAAACATATATAAATAAGAAAGACGTGTTAGGGAGCTTCCTTAACAGACGAGAATACGGGCCCTAAAGCCAGAAGAGACGTACAGACATGAAGAAAAGACGTGAAAAGAATGTGACGGGAATAAAAAAGGAAGTTAAGTATTATAACTCTAGGTTGTGCAGTATCATAGCTAAATGCATTATTAAAGTGATGACCAAAATAAATATCTGAGGTTGGCACTTCATTTTAAGTGATATAGCGATTTAGCTTTAAATGACCGCGAAAATAAAGAAGTCAAAAGACAGGTATTTGATGTTATGTACAGGTGGGAAATAACAGTCATCAGATGAGACCTAAAATTATTCAGTAGGAAAACAGACTTTACAGGGAATTTTATCTATAATCCTCTAAGCCCCAGAGTGCTCACCTCAGAAAGGAAACTCTGGAACTGTCTTCCTCTGTCTGTATTTCCCACTGCCTATGACCTCCAGCCTTTCAAACGCAGTGTGTCCAGGCATCTCGAAATGAACGAATCTTGAGCTGGGGTCTATTATTTTTTTATTTTTTTCTTAAAGAGAACACTCATGCAGGCTTCCTACCTTTGGCAAATACCCACCATAAATAAAAGGGAAGGACGCGTTTGAACCGCATCTCACAAAAAACTAGCGGGATCCTGTACAGGCTGAAAGGACATTTGTGTGGGACTTATCAACAAATCGAAAGACTGCAGTGATCAAAGGAAAGAGCCGACAGTTGTGAAGCGAGTTTAAATGAACGAATGTATACACAGGTATGTCCAATATCGAAGACACATTTCAGGTCAGGAGATTATCAAAAGCACAGGCAGTACTGACGAGCAAAGCCACCAATTTACGACTCGACAATGCTGGTGTAAACACGACAGCGATAATCGGCATCCCCCCCCCCCCACCAACCCTGGAAACCAAAGCCGCTTGCCGTTAATTGCTGGCAGCTGATATACCATACCAGTCAAACAGTTTATTTCAGAGGTACTCAGTTACAGTTTATTTCCACCACCAACAGATGGCTCTGTCTAAAGCACACACACACACACACACACACACACACACACACACACACACACACATAGTGTATATCTATCTATCTATCTATATAATATAGATAGATAGATAGATAGATATAGATATAGATATCTTCAGAAGGGCAATCGTTCTGATGACGAGCTGTCATCTCTTGGTTACGAGTCAGCATATTGGTTACGGATTGTCCTCTTTAGTCACCAATCCCCCTCCTGGTTACGATGTGTTAGGAAGCTTCGTTAACCGATGAGAATACGGTCCGTATTTTCCTGTCTATATTGACGTGAAGTCGATACCAGGCTGGTGAAGGTTAAGTTATTATGCCTTTTTACCACCCACTTGCGAAGCCAGCGGAGTGGTAATGTTTTCTGTTGTGAGACTGGCTGGCTGGCTTGGCGTGTGTTTTACATCCTGAATTTGCGTGAAATCAGACTTGGAGGTGCAAAATTATGCCAAGAATAAACTTTCCGGCTACTAGGGTGGTGAGATCCCATCGTCAGAAGGTTTAGTTATCCATAAAGTCCACTAGTATGAACACACACACACACACACACACACACACACACACACACACACAAGGAAAAATATGTAAACACGACATTACTTACATTAGTCCAAGAATTTCGTCTCCTTTATACAAGCCATGAATATTCTCGCAGCGTACTCTAATGCTGCTAATTACTCCCTGTCACCTAATTGCCCTCATTAAGGTAATTAGCAATACTTTGGGTTCTAAAGATACCGTACTTAACACTTTATTGGTCTAACAGAGGTGCCTTGTCTATGTAATTAGAGATGAGAGAGAGAGAGAGAGAGAGAGAGAGAGAGAGAGAGAGAGAGAGAGAGAATCGATGCACTGATGGAGAAAGAAGGGAGGGTTAGGGAATGAAACAATACACAAATAAAGAAAGAAGGAAGGCATGAGTGGAGGAAGGAGATAGAGACGGAGAGAGAGAGAGGGAAGGAGTAAACGAAGCAAGAATGAATGCATGAATGGAGAAAGAGGGAAAAGAGGAGGGAGAGGAAAGTGAGAATGGAGAGAGAGGGAAAGAGGATGTGGACAAAGACAGATTGCAAAGGGAAGATAGCAACCACAAGCTGAAAGACAGACGAGGGAAATGACACGGAAGAGACACGGGAAGAAGCTGAAGAAGACCTAAGGAAAGACCAGATGAGGGAGCAGGAGCAAGGAAGGAGGGAGTGTGAGCAAGGAAGGAGGGAGCAGGAGCAAGGAAGGAGGGAGTATGAGCAAGGAAGGAGGGAGTATGAGCAAGGAAGGAGGGACTATGAGCAAGGAAGGAGGGAGCAGGAGCAAGGAAGGAGGGAGTGTGAGCAAGGAAGGAGGGAGCAAGAGCAAGGAAGGAGGGAGCAAGAGCAAGGAAGGAGGGAGTATGAGCAAGGAAGGAGGGAGTATGAGCGAGGAAGGAGGGAGTAAGAGCAAGGAAGGAGGGAGTAAGAGCAAGGAAGGAGGGAGTATGAGCAAGGAAGGAGGGAGTATGAGCAAGGAAGGAGGAAGTAAGAACAAGGAAGGAGGGAGTAAGAGCAAGGAAGGAGGGAGTATGAGCAAGGAAGGAGGGAGTATGAGCAAGGAAGGAGGGAGTAAGAGCAAGGAAGGAGGGAGCAAGAGCAAGGAAGGAGGGAGTAAGAGCAAGGAAGGAGGGAGTAAGAGCAAGGAAGGAGGGAGCAAGAGCAAGGAAGGAGGGAGTAAGAGCAAGGAAGGAGGGAGTAAGAGCAAGGAAGGAGGGAGCAAGAGCAAGGAAGGAGGGAGTATGAGCAAGGAAGGAGGGAGTATGAGCAAGGAAGGTGGGAGTATGAGCAAGGAAGAAGGGAGCAAGAGCAAGGAAGGAGGGAGTATGAGCAAGGAAGGAGGGAGTATGAGCAAGGAAGGAGCGAGTAAGAGCAAGGAAGGAGGGATTATGAGCAAGGAAGGAGGGAGTATGAGCAAGGAAGGAGGGAGTAAGAGCAAGGAAGGAGGGAGTATGAGCAAGCAAGGAGGGAGTATGAGCAAGGAAGGAGGGAGTATGAGCAAGGAAGAAGGGAGTATGAGCAAGGAAGAAGGGAGCAAGAGCAAGGAAGGAGGGAGTATGAGCAAGGAAGGAGGGAGTATGAGCAAGGAAGGAGGGAGTAAGAGCAAGGAAGGAGGGAGTAAGAGCAAGGAAGGAGGGAGTATGAGCAAGGAAGGAGGGAGTATGAGCAAGGAAGGAGGGAGTATAAGCAAGGAAGGAGGGAGTATGAGCAAGGAAGGAGGGAGTATGAGCAAGGAAGGAGGGAGTATGAGCAAGGAAGGAGGGAGTAAGAGCAAGGAAGGAGGGAGCAAGAGCAAGGAAGGAGGGAGTATGAGCAAGGAAGGAGGGAGTATGAGCAAGGAAGGAGGGAGTATGAGCAAGGAAGGAGGGAGTATGAGCAAGGAAGGAGGGAGTATGAGCAAGGAAGGAGGGAGTAAGAGCAAGGAAGGAGGGAGCAAGAGCAAGGAAGGAGGGAGTAAGAGCAAGGAAGGAGGGAGTAAGAGCAAGGAAGGAGGGAGCAAGAGCAAGGAAGGAGGGAGTAAGAGCAAGGAAGGAGGGAGTAAGAGCAAGGAAGGAGGGAGCAAGAGCAAGGAAGGAGGGAGTAAGAGCAAGGAAGGAGGGAGTAAGAACAAGGAAGGAGGGAGTAAGAGCAAGGAAGGAGGGAGTATGAGCAAGGAAGGAGGGAGTATGAGCAAGGAAGGAGGGAGTATGAGCAAGGAAGGAGGGAGTAAGAGCAAGGAAGGAGGGAGCAAGAGCAAGGAAGGAGGGAGTAAGAGCAAGGAAGGAGGGAGTAAGAGCAAGGAAGGAGGGAGCAAGAACAAGGAAGGAGGGAGTATGAGCAAGGAAGGAGGGAGTAAGAGCAAGGAAGGAGGGAGCAAGAACAAGGAAGGAGGGAGCAAGAGCAAGGAAGGAGGGAGTAAGAGCAAGGAAGGAGGGAGTAAGAGCAAGGAAGGAGGGAGCAAGAACAAGGAAGGAGGGAGTATGAGCAAGGAAGGAGGGAGTAAGAGCAAGGAAGGAGGGAGCAAGAACAAGGAAGGAGGGAGCAAGAGCAAGGAAGGAGGGAGTAAGAGCAAGGAAGGAGGGAGTAAGAGCAAGGAAGGAGGGAGTATGAGCAAGGAAGGAGGGAGCAAGAACAAGGAAGGAGGGAGTAAGAGCAAGGAAGGAGGGAGTAAGAGCAAGGAAGGAGGGAGCAAGAACAAGGAAGGAGGGAGCAAGAGCAAGGAAGGAGGGAGTAAGAGCAAGGAAGGAGGGAGTAAGAGCAAGGAAGGAGGGAGTAAGAGCAAGGAAGGAGGGAGTATACAGCAATGAGGTGAAGGATAAAAGCCTGATACAATTTACATATCAGTCAACAAAGGCATAAAGCTCAGGAAAAATATTATGCTCTAAGACTTCATTTAATAGACAGTACTATCTATCTATTTTTCTATAGCCAGACGCCTTAATCCCGTATGAGGTGGCCACAAACAAATCGCCTCCATGTCGCCCTGTCCACCGCTATTTCACTGCCCTGCTCCCACCTCACACACTCCTCTCTCATCTACCTCACCACTCCATCCCTCCATTTCATCCTTGGGCTCCCCCTTCCTCTCTCCCCCTCCATCTCACTCACATACACTCTCCTCGTTAGTCTCTCGCTTTCCATCCTCTCCACATGGCCAAACCACCTCAGTGTTTTTCTCCTAACGCTTCCTATCACATCCACATCCACACCACAACGCTCCTTCACTTCCTCATTTGTCAGTCTGTCTCACCAAGTAACTCCACATGCTCCTCTCAAATACCTCATAGACAATATTATTAATGTATTTCCGAAACATTCATTATAAAAAGTACCGTACATTATTTTTTCTATGAACTGTTTCCTTATTTCACATCAACAAAACTGAGAGGAATTCACTACGCCTCCTCAGACACAAGATGAAATACGGAATCAGTGCAGGGAAAAGTTTGTTAATTAAACTGCACACTCATTTCTGCATTCACACTCCCTTGCATCCTTAGCTGGTGCGGTGATGTGTGTGTATGTGTGTGTGTGTGTGTGTGTGTGTGTGTGTGTGTGTGTGTGTGTGTGTGTGTGTGTGTGTGTGTGTGTGTGTGTGTGTGTGTGTGTGTGTGTGTGTGTTGCAGCTGAAAATGGAAAAATAACTTCACTGAAACTTGGCAGGATGGTCGGAATTGGGTCACAGACGGCCCTCTTTCAAAATCACGTCTATTGAAATTTTCTAAAGATGTGTTTTGGTCCCAATTTTTTTTCCCATTGGTTTTTACATTAAGCGAAATCATTCGAGGATTTTCCGAACAGTTTCCAGCGTCGACGCATTAATCACACATAAATCGTGGGCTGCCAGCAAAGCAAAGCGCGGTCCAGAATCTGCTCGATACAGAGCGCTTGGTCGCTTAATACGTTTATTCTGATGGCATATACTTTGCCTTGTTCTTGGTACTTTCAGATGGCGTTATTCAGTACAGCAGAGGCTTCTCAGAGGTACATAAAGCCTGCCACTGATCTCTTCACTAACAGACATCCTTCCTAGGCTGAGTAGAAGCTGCCTGAGGGTAATAAATAAATAAATAAGTAAATACCGGTAAGTATGTAAAAAATAAGTAAATAAAATAAGTAAATAAGTACCGCAATACATAATTAAATAGGTAAATAAGTACATAAGTAAACAAATATATAAATAAATAAGTAAAATAATAGGTAAATAAATATATACATAAGCAAATAAGTAAAAATGAATTAGTAAATATTTACGTAAACAAGTAAATAAGCAAATAAATAAATAAGTAAATAAGTAAACAAATAGGTAAATAAGTAGGTAAATATTTTAATACATAAATACGGTAAGTACCGTAAATAAGTAAATAAATAAATAAGTAAATGGGTTAAAATAAGTAAATAAATAAGTAAATAAATCAGTAAATAAATAAGTAAATATGTAAATGAATAAATAAATAAGTCTACCTATTGCCAGACGCCTTAATCCCGTAAGAGGTGGCCACAAACAAATCGCCCACGTGTCACCCTGTCCCCCGCCATTTCACTGCCCTGCTCCCAGCAGGGTACGTGACCAGACTGAAGGAGTTAAAGGCCGGTATTCTCGTCAGTTTAGGAAGCTCCCTAACACCTCTTCCTTACCGATTTACTTTTGGATACAGCTGGCTAATATCCTTCCGTATGTTGTTTATGCAGAGTATGGTGATATTAGAATGATTTAAGCAATACGGAAGAAGAGGCGAAGGTGTTATTAGCAAAATAAATCGCTTAGGAAGAGGTGTTAGGAAGTTTCATTACCTGACGAGAATAAGGGCCAAAATCTACCCCTTTCTCTATCCTTCCGTCAAACCTGTCAATATGGACAGGTAAATTCTTATCTTTAATATCAAGAAAGCACTCTGCATCTCATTACAGGTATCCACTAAAGGTATCTCTCAAATTTAATATTCACATTCATGCTAGTGCGTCCTTAAATGAGAAGCCTGGGGAGGGGGGCTAGGATTGCAATTGAAGAGTTGAGAGGATGGACGGGACTGAAGTGTATTGGTGTTGTGATGAGGAAGAGTAGATTGAGATGATTTGGGCATGTGGAGAGTTGAGAGGAAGGATGGGGCTAGAATGTACTGGTGCTGTGATGAAGAGGGGTAGACTGAGATAATTTGGGCATGTGGAGAGTTCGGAGGATTTGAGAGGAAGGATGAGATTGAATGTATTGGTGCTGTGATGAGGATAAGTAGATTGAGATGATTTAGGCATGTGGAGAGTTCAGAGGAAGGCTGGGACTAGAATGTACTGGTGCTGTGATGAAGAGGGGTAGACTGAGATGATTTGGGCATGTGGTAAGTTGACAGGAAGGATGGGACTGGAGTGTATTGGTGCTGTGATGAGGAGGAGTATACGGTAATGAGATGATTTGGGCATGTTGAAGGATGGAGGATGACAATTGGGTGCGGAAGGTG
>NC_136973.1:17840174-17847674 GCF_032717465.1 Coenobita brevimanus
ATAAAATAGAATCCAAAAAATACATTACCCTGTGCACAAAATATAGCAATGAATACATATGAAAGAGAGGGGATGTGTGAGCTGGGAGCTTGGCAGTGAAATGACGGGGGAAAGAGCGACATGGAGGCGATTTGTTTGTGGCCACCCCTTACGGGATTAAGGCGTCTGGCAATAGATAGACAGGTAGACAGAATTTACTACACAGTTCCCACCTGGCCATCATTGCCTAAAACTTACCTTCTCTTCACCGATGCATAAGATTATTAGCTTTCCAACATTTATTTTTCTCCTTATAATTAACAAACTCGTCATAGATATTAATTAATCTGTGTTTATAATGGCATGAAAAATAATAATGTCTGATTTTACGTGAACTTGTTAAGCTTTCTGTTGGATAGTTTTCTTTGCTCTCTCTCTCTCTCTCTCTCTGAAATGTTGCCTCTTTGCCCTCTTGTTTGTAATAATCTTCCTGTTTGGGACTAATTCTCTCTCTCTCTCTCTCTCTCTCTCTCTCTCTCTCTCTCTCTCTCTCTCAGGTGTAATAACTCTTCTCTCTGTTTGGGACTAATCCCTCTCTCTCTCTCTCACTCTCTCTCTCTCTCTCTCTCTCTCTCTCTCTTCTCAAAGTCCAAGATTTGTAATAATCTCTCTCTCTCTCTCTCTCTCTCTCTCTCTCTCTCTCTCTCTCTCTCTCTCTCTCTCTCTCTCTCTCTCTCTCTCTCTCTCTCTCTCTCTCTCTCTCTCTCTCTCTCTCTCTCTCTCTCTCTCTCTCTCTCTCTCTCTCTCTCTCTCTCTCTCTCTCTCTCTCTCTGAAATGTTGCCTCTTTGCCCTCTTGTTTGTAATAATCTTCCTGTTTGGGACTAATTCTCTCTCTCTCTCTCTCTCTCTCTCAGATTTTTTCAACTCTCTTTCACCCTGCCTCCCCACAATCCCCTCCCCTCCCCATCTCTCTCCTACACCTTTGTATAAACTACAGTGCTGTCTCAGGTGTCATCGCAACTCTCTCTCTCTCTCTCTCTCTCTCTCTCTCTCTCTCTCTCACGTGAAGGTAAGGTCCAAAGTCAGGAAAAAAAAAAAAAAAAAGCGATTGAGATACTAACCAACGTTTCCTTATCTGAAGGAACCACACTTCCATTCACTCACCATTTAAGCCCACGGAATCCCTTCAATACATTATGTATAAAATGATGAATACTGGTGCTAACAAAAATGTTACATAAATAATGAAAAATTTAATTTGAAGATGTAAATGACCACTGGAGTATGTTCAGATTATATTCTATTTATCTGTCTATTGCCAGATGCCTTAATCCTGTAAGGGGTGGCCACAAACAAACAGCCTACACGTCGCCTCGTCCCCCGTCATTTCGCTGCCCTCCCCCCAGCTCACACCCTTCTCTCTCATATAGGCTACCTCTTCACTCCATCCGTCCATCTCATCCTCAGCCTCCCTCTCCACCTCATTCACATACACACTCCTCATTAGTCTCTCACGGTTTGTAAATACATCAATAATAAGGTATCAACAGTATATATAAAACAGGGAGTACAAACCATTCTTAGGAGTAGTGGACAGGGTAAATTTGTTAACATATACCATGGTAGGACACACATAAACTATTAATAAGCAAGAGCAAGATAATTAATAACCAGCAATCAGTACCTGCCATTAATGGACAGGTGAGAGCTTCGGGGATTGCTAACGTTGGAGAAGCGAAGACAACAATGAGCTAGGAGTTAGAGTAAGGTGTTAGATTTTTAATATATATACCCAAATGAGCTTTTTCTTTCAAGCAGAGGTGAGACTAGGTGCTCTCTATCGCCAGACGCCCTAATCCCGTAAGGGGTGGCCACAAACAAATCGCCTCCATTTCGACCTGCATGTTCCCCGCCATTTCATTGCCCTGCTCCCAGCTCACACACCCTTCTCTCATATACCTCTCCACTCCATCCCTCCATCCCATCCATGGCCTCCCCCTCCCTCTGCCCCCCACCACCTCACTCACATATACTCTCCTCGTCAGTCTCTCGCTCTCCATCCTCTCCACATGGCCAAACTACCTCAATGTCCTACTGGTGCCAATTAACCTAAACATGACCTCGGTTGACACAATACATGATATTCACAAAGAGTTGTTCGATTCGTTTTACGGTTTGCATTTCGCGTTTATTATACAAGTCTACTGTAAATTCTGTGTGTGTGTGTGTGTGTGTGTGTGTGTGTGTGTGTGTGTGTGTGTGTGTGTGTGTGTGTGTGTGTGTGTGTGTGTGTGTGTGTGTGTGTGTGTGTATCAAACTGCCATCCAAACTACCCATCTTATTGAATCTTCCGGGAGCACCAGGAAATAATTATTAGTCTCTTTTATCAGTTTCTGGTATACATAGTCTTAGTCTGATTCCTATTTCCCTTTGATTCTCTCTCTCTCTCTCTCTCTCTCTCTCTCTCTCTCTCTCTCTCTCTCTCTCTCTCTCTCTAATATTAGTCTCCTCTATTAATGTTTACTATACATTGTCTTGGTCTGATTCTTATTTCTCTCTCTCTCTCTCTCTCTCTCTCTCTCTCTCTCTCTCTCTCTCTCTCCCTAATATTAATCTCTTCTATCAATGTTTAGTACCTGGTATACATTGTCTTGGTCAGATTCTGATTTCTCTCTCTCTCTCTCTCTCTCTCTCTCTCTCTCTCCAGACAGTTTCAGGCGATACCTCTGCCCCAAACCAACGCTCCCTCAGACCAGGTTAATTGGACCAGGTGGCGGAGGAGGGATGGGAAGAGCGATGGGAAGGGGAGGAGAAGACGTGAGGAAGAAAAGTGGAGGAAGGGAGAGAAGAAAACGAGGGAGGGGTGAGAGACGGATAATCCTGAAGGGAAGGAGGAAAAAATATGAGGTGTGAGAAAGTCGAGAATATTGAAGTAAAGGAAAGATTATTTATGTGAGAAAATGTGTGAAAGGAAAAGTGACAGAAATGTATGAGGAAAGAAAAGATATGACAAGAGAGTGGAGAGGATGTAGGGAATATTAGAGAGAGAGAGAGAGAGAGAGAGAGAGAGAGAGAGAGAGAGAGAGAGAGAGAGAGAGAGAGAGAGAGAGAGAGAGAGACGGAAATAGGGGACAAGCCAACGTAGGTCTTATATTACTTGACCTTTTAAAATGCCTGTGCTTTACTGTGTACCTATACCCATTTCACTCTAACCTGGCCTAGAATTGCCATCTCTCCATCTTGAATACTGAGTTTGTAACTATAACCGAGCACTAGAATCTGATGCTAGTCACGAAGAATTGTTATGAAAGGGGTGTAGAGACATAACATTATCTTATTCTGCCACTGAGCTACGTAAAACTGGCTGCAAAAGGACGAAACCCTGGGCCAAGTTTGAGTTAACAGACTAAAGTTGTAAGATGTAGGAATATATAGTGTAAAGGTGACGGTAATCACGAAGAAGTGCTATGGAAAGGATGGAGAGCCGTAGTATTGTCTTAGTCTGCCACTGAGCTACGTGAAATAAGCTGCAAAGACGAAAATCTGGGTCAAGTTGGAGTAAAAAAAAGTATAGTTTTATGATCCAGGAAAGACCATTGTAAAGGTGAAGCATTGTGTAACAGGTGTTGATAGATGTAACAGGTGTTGATAGATGTAACAGGTGCTGATGATATAACAGGTGTTGATAGATGTAACAGGTGTTGATAGATGTAACAGGTGCTGATGATATAACAGGTGTTGATAGATGTAACAGGTGTTGATAGATGTAACAGGTGCAGGTGAAGAATCAAACTCACTATGAAGGCTTCTTGATTTACTGAACCGAGATATAGGTCTGCGTCTCGTATACTACTACTACTACTACTGCTAATGCTATTGTTATTATTATTATTATTATTATTATTAAAATCAATACGACAGCTATTACTACTACTACTACTACTACTACCACTACTACTACTACTACTACTACTACTACTACTGCTACCGGGTACTATTATTATTATTATTACTACTACTACTACTACTACTGCTACTACTATTACGACTACAATTACTACGACTACAATTACTACGACTACTACTACTACTACTACTACTACTGCTACTACTACCACTACTACTACAACTACAATTACTACGACTACTACTACTACTACTAATATTACTACTACTACTACTACTATTACCATTACTACTACTATTACTTCTTCTACTACTACTACTACTGCTACTACTACTACTATTACTACAGTCCTGCCTGCTACTGCCCACAGAGGCACTAGCTCAGAGCCAGTCAGTGTGAGGTGCATGCCAGTATTCTAAGCTAATCACAGTATTTCCTAACTTCTATACATTCCTATACATCACACAATTAGCCATACAGTAACACACGTACACTTTGCAGTCCGTAGTCTCTTCGGTTAAGCTCCCTAACACCCCATTCCAAGCTATTTATTTTGCTTATTACATCTTCCCGTCCTCTTCTGTGTTACTTAAATCCTTCTAACTTCACCATACGTCTGCATAAATAACGCACAAAATTATATTGGTCAGCCGTATCTAAACCTAAGTCAGTAAGGAAGAAGTGTTAGGGAGCTTCCTTATCGGCCGAGAACACGAATCACAGACCTACTCATTGCGTTCTTAAGTGTGAAGATGGTAGCCTTACAGATCTGTTAAGCGGGACACTGGCTTCTGTATATCCTCTTCTCACTTTAACTTGGCCTAAACATGCCATCTCTCTCTTGGAAGCAGCAGAGCAATAATGCTTTCGCCTACCTTTCTATGCAATGGATTTATAGCAGTACTGAAATTATGTAGGAAGACTATCTATCTATCTATCTATCTATTTATCTATTTAGCTATCTACTGCCAGATGGCCACCCCTTACAGGATTAAGGCGTCTGGCAATAGATAGATAGATAGATGTACGCTGACCAATAACATTCATTCAGGCGTATTCATTTAGTTTCAGGATAGTTGATTAATTGCACAAGGATGTTATCGATTTAGTCTCTCTCTCTCTCTCTCTCTCTCTCTCTCTCTCTCTCTCTCTCTCTCTCTCTCTCTCGTATCCCTTATGAAGACTAGCAATAGAAACTCAACGAAAATCAAAGAATTGCACCAATTTTACTGCCAAAACTTTCTGGCTGACATCAGAGCTCTTGATCTGTCACACAATGTTGCGAAATATTATTCTTTTTTCGCTCCAATGGTCTAAAAATTACCATATCCCAGTTTTGACTGCTAGGATAATTTACTTTAATGCATTTATTCAAATATGTATACAACTTGTTTAAAATGTAATATTACTGAATAATCACTATTTACTATGAATAATATATGTATACAATATTCATACAATTATGTTACTTTTACAATATTATGTATTTCACTTAATTAGCTTGTAAGTTCATTGTAATGTGTATATAGTATGTATTAATATATTAGGACTATTAACTGTCGATGGTACGCCATTTTCGCGCGGCCGAGCAGATGTCAAGACTACATATTATAATTACAAATCATAATAGATAGATAGATAAATAGATAGATAGACAGCCCTCTGCGAGCCTGGGAAAAGGAAATGAGGTTGCAAGTTACACTGAGGAAAGCTGACGACAGCGGCCAGTAAGGAGATGATGCAGTTAGCTGTCAGCAGTCCTCTCGTGAACAAAGACCTAGTAACCATACACACACATATACACACATACTCACACACAGGCTTCTTAAACTTTCCATTCACGAGGAACACACGTGATACGTCTCCTGTTTCACCAGAATTTAGGAAAGAAAGCTCAGAAGGAGACAGGCCTCAGAAGAGACAGGTCACAGTGAGAAGGGCTTGGCAATTTGAGAGAGAGAGAGAGACAGAGAGATAGATAGCTTGACGGGACTCTATACTTACGCTCTGTGTGAGAGACTTGTTAATATTTCCAAGACAAATAAAAATAGTCCCATACTATTCTTTACCTCTCCTGTCACTACATGACAAATGGGAAGCTACTCCAAGATATAAAAACCGCTCGTCCCAAAATCTAAAATATATATATAACTTAACCACAAAGGAACCTACACAGTCTTTTATGACACAGTCATTTATGACACTAATCACGAAGAAGAGCTATGCAAAGAATGTAGAGACAAAGCATCATCTTTTCTCGCTAACAAGCTAGGTGAAATAAGTCACAAATGGACGAAAATCTAGACCAAGTTAAGGTGAAATGAGCCTAATAACAGAATTACTATTATTGTTTTCAAAATTATAGTTTCAATTATTCAGAACGTTTTATCACAAAGTATGATACATAATATAACTTCTACAGCTAGGAAAACGAGAAATTTCAGAGAGAGAGAGAGTAAAAAATAAGAGGTAAGCTGGCACAAGGACTTTACTATGGCCTCGATGGTGAAATACGTGTCAGGCAGGTTGTGTTATGAGAGAGAGAGAGAGAGAGAGAGAGAGAGAGAGAGAGAGAGAGAGAGAGAGAGGGGGGGGGAAATTACTATCTCCTCGATGGTGAAATATGTGCCAGGCAGGTTGTGTTATGAGAGAGAGACCAGAGAGCCCCATCACAAACCTGGCTACTCTGTCATCATCCCTCAGTGGCCATCACCTTAACTGTGGCCTTCAGATATGAGAGGAATGGCTTGCACACACACACACACACACACACACACACACACACACACACACACACACACACACACCACACACTTTTTCCCATGTGAATCAATATCAATTGCAATATATCTGTAATAAGCATCAACAAGAGCAATTAATGACACTGAAAAAGTATACGGTATATATTAAACTAGGCAGCAGTATAATGCTACGATCCGAGACAAAACGAAGACCTGATGTTTGGTGTGAATCAATCCATACCTAAATGAGCCTGGATGGTTAGAAATTAATCATAAATATACGTGACAATCAGGAATAATTTTTTTTTTTTTACCTCGCTGAGAAGAAAGGACAAAGTTGGATGTCGTCGGTGTATGGAGTAAGTATTATCCTGCATACTGTAATCCTTGTGTGTGTGTGTGTGTGTGTGTGTGTGTGTGTGTGTGTGTGTGTGTGTGTGTGTGTGTGTGTGTTGTACTGGAACAAAATTCATGCTACGGGCTGGACCTATCTATCTATCTACCAATATCTATCTGTCTATTTAGGTGATTATTTTCTGTGCACTTCTATTACACAATTTAACCACTGTTTGCACGGAAAATATTATCGATTACCTTTTTCTTTCTGTTCACCGTCCTGTTATTGTTCATATTAATGTTCTCCATCTCACACTTTCCCATGTAATAACACATTTATCGCTCTTACCTAACGTCTTAAGTGTGTCAGGTGTTATACAAAGCTAAAACATTTTGCTATAAGAAAGAAATATACACGAAAATACGTAACAAAATGAAATAATGTAAAATACTCTCAGCTTCTCATAGACAGAATAAAAGAGTTTGGTAATTTGGTAGTAACAGGAGGAAAATTACGACAGAGTATTCTATGTGAA
>NC_136973.1:17850174-17887674 GCF_032717465.1 Coenobita brevimanus
TAGGTGCAATGCGATGGCTACAATACGATGGCCGCAAGGCGATTGTTGCCATATGATAGTTACCAGGGCCAATAAGACTACCAGGTCATGTCATACAAGGGCAAGTTTGTGTTGTAAAGTTCGCACACACCTTCACGGCGTGGACACACCTTAGAAGAGGTCGCCAGGCAGTGATAAAGTGATAAATTGCTTCATCTTATGTTCTGTGACAGATGTATTGTGCATTGTTGTGTATGTATATATTTGTGGGATATAACATTTAAATATAATGAATAGTCAGTCATGCATTCATTTAGCAAAATCTGACAAAAAAGAGTAACTGGTCAAGTGAGTTTCTAATGTTCATATTTTTCCACAATATAAACTGTTTCATCTCTCGCCCATGTCAAGGCAATTTTAGATGATAAGCTTAGTAATCACCTTTACTGTTCAACCTGATGTACATTCTAATAGGTATCTGCATACAGTAGGATTAAATTGATATGGGGTGTTCAGTATTCTGGAAATGTTTGGCAACTATCCCCCCACTTTTCCTTCCTCTACCCCATTTCCCTCCCGCGTCTCTCCCTTTCTCTCAGGTCTCTGTTTAATGAGGCAATTTATATACCCTAACTTCAGCTTCCATGCTCCAGTTAATTAAAACATGGAATACATGATTGTTCAAGGAACGGAAGGGAGACGAAAGTATTGTGAGAGCATATAAAGAGTTACATTAACTCATCACCATTACATCATTCTCAATATACTTTAGCTACGGTAACTCCACTACCCCTTTCACTTCACAATCTCTGATCTTGGTAAATTCATCTGATGATAACTAGAACAAAATAATAAAATCCAACACAGTACTGAACAGATTAAAAAAAAAAAAAAAAAGATGTTACGGAATATCTGCCTCTACCTATCTCCCACAGAAGAGAGAAAAATGGGAGGAGACAGTCCTCCACATCTCTGACATTCCACATCGTGACGTTCCATATCGTGACGACACAACATCTGCGTAGTACCACTGGGTGAGGAGACCTGGTAGTCTTACTGGCCTTGATAGGTACAGAGCGATGGCTGCAATCCTATGAATACAATGCGTTTGTTGCAATACAATGGCTGCAACAGAAATAAAATCCAGTGTGGAAAATTGCCGGTATTAGATATTTCATGCTTTGCTGTTACTTTGGTCGGGCATGTCTTGTGAAAACACTTAAAGAATGACACGCCGAGAACTCTGACCCCGAGCTGTCTACACATAGCATCGCTCGGTGTGCCACGGACTCACCATACAACCTCCATGACCCCGCTGACCTCATCAGTTCATCGTCCCTTCATACTGTATCATTGACTAAAGTTTGGTCAAAATCTGCCGAGGGGTTCAGAAGATATCGCGCCCACAACAGTGTTACGGACACACGGACCCAAGCGCGCACGGACAGACAGACCAATCACTTATTGCCTCCTCCACCATAGGTGGGCAGAGGCATAATAAATCATAAAGAGAGAGAGAGAGAGAGAGAGAGAGAGAGATTGTGTGTGTGTGTGTGTGTGTGTGTGTGTGTGTGTGTGTGTGAGAGAGAGAGAGAGAGAGAGAGAGAGAGAGAGAGAGAGAGAAAGTAAACAAAAACATTTCAAGAATTAGGGAATTATAGGGGTGACAATTTTCCTACTTCCTCTAATCATTACAATCATAATAATCTTTCTACAAACAACACATCTGTTATACTGTACCATCATTACATAACAAAACATCCAATACCGTTGTCAACACTCACCTGACCAGTTCGTGTGTCTGGTTTGCCTCGGTGTTGGTCTTCCTGCAGAAAAAAAATAAAACAGTTCAATACACAGCATATCTGGTGAACAAGGCACATGTTACGTAGTGTGTTTTGTCTTTAATTATAATGCACTTAATAGGTTTCATAAATTTTACACACACACACACACACACACACGAGAGAGAGAGAGAGAGAGAGAGAGAGAGAGAGAGAGAGCTGTGCAGAAGAGATTCACTTTGCCACCATGTAATAAAAAAATGTACTTACAGAGGAGCCATTACAGGTGAAAATCTTGGCTGGGAGAGAGACAGGTTAGAGCTAGAATGCTTTGTCTAAAGCTTCGGGCTACAGAACCCACTACAGAGAGTCTGAACATGTCTTCCTTGTTCAGATTCAGCAAGGATGGATTCTGTGTAGCCCCCAAAGTTAGAGAAAATAAAGAATCCAGGCTCTTACCTGTCTCACTCTCCCAGCCAAGATCTCTCTCTCTCTCTCTCTCTCTCTCTCTCTCTCTCTCTCCAGGTATATATCTACTCAGCTTAGCAGTCCTGTTACGCACCACGACTGACCAACACAGGAAACACGCAATGGACTGACTCAGGGCTTAAACAGAGCTACTCACTCTTTGTGTGTGTGTGTGTGTGTGTGTGTGTGTGTGTGTGTGTGTGTGTGAGTGAGAGCCACTTCAATTATTTGTGTGTGTGTGTGTGTGTGTGTGTGTGTGTGTGTGTGTGTGAGAGTAAAAGCCACTTCAATTATTTGTGTGTGTGTGTGTGTGTGTGTGTGTGTGTGTGTGTGTGTGTGTGTGTGTGTGTGTGTGTGTGTGAGAGCCACTTCAATTATTTGTGTGTGTGTGTGTGTTTGTGTGTGTGTGAGTGAGAGCCACTTCAATTATTTGTGTGTGTGTGTGTGTGTGTGTGTGTGTGTGTGTGTGTGTGTGTGTGTGTGTGTGTGTGTGTGTGTGTGTGTGTGTGTGTGTGTGTGTGTGTGTGTGTGAGAGCCACTTCAATTATTTGTGTGTGTGTGTGTGTGTGTGTGTGTGTGTGTGTGTGTGTGTGTGTGTGTGAGTGAGAGCCACTTCAATTATTTGTGTGTGTGTGTGTGTGTGTGTGTGTGTGTGTGTGTGTGTGTGTGTGTGTGTGTGTGTGTGTGTGTGTGAGAGCCACTTAAATTATTTGTGTGTGTGTGTGCGTCTGTGTGTGTGTGTGTGTGTGTGTGTGTGTGTGTGTGTGTGTGTGTGTGTGTGTGTGTGTGAGCCACTTCAATTATTTGTGTGTGTGTGTGTGTGTGTGTGTGTGTGTGTGTGTGTGTGTGTGTGTGTGTGTGTGTGTGTGTGTGTGTGTGTGTGTGTGTGTGTGAGTGAGTGAGAGCCACTTCAATTATTTGTGTGTGTGTGTGTGTGTGTGTGTGTGTGTGTGTGTGTGAGTGAGTGAGAGCCACTTCAATTATTTGTGTGTGTGTGTGTGTGTGTGTGTGTGTGTGTGTGTGTGTGTGTGTGTGTGTGTGTGTGTGTGTGTGTGTGTGTGTGTGTGAGAGCCACTTCATTATTTGTGTGTGTGTGTGTGTGTGTGTGTGTGTGTGTGTGTGTGTGTGTGAGCCACTTCATTATTTGTGTGTGTGTGTGTGTGTGTGTGTGTGTGTGTGTGTGTGTGGTGTGTGTGTGTGTCTGTGTGTGTGTGTGTGTGTGTGTGTGTGTGTGTGTGTGTGTGTGTGTGTGTGTGTGTGTGTGTGTGTGTGTGTGTGTGTGTGTGTGTGTGTGTGTGTGTGTGTGTGTGAGTGAGAGCCACTTCAATTATTTGTTCTTACCTAATTGTTCTTACCTAATTGTATCTTTACAGGAATGAGTCAAGCTCGTATTGTCCCGTGTCTTAGACCATATTTATCGTACATATCCTTAAATTTGTGAATTGTTTTGGCACACACTATTTCATTCGGTAGTGCATTCCATTGATCAATTGCTCTGTTTGGGAAACTGAATTTCCTTACGTCTTTATCACCTCTCTTCTTATGCAGTTTTTTGCAGTGTCCTCTTGCTGATGCTTCTCCATATGTTAAGTAATCATTTATGTCTATTTTCTCCTTTCCTGATAAGCATTTATATAGCATTATTATGTCACCTCTTTTCCTTCTCTCCTGTAGTGTTGGTAGATTCAGTTAATTTAGTCTTTCTTCGTAGATTAGGTCCCTTAAGCTTCGTATCCATCTTGTAGCGGCCCTTTGAACTTTTTCAATCTTGTCTATGTGCTTTTTGAGATGAGGACCCCAGACTACTGATGCATATTCCAGGGTTGGTCTAATGAATGATGTTATTATCCTTCTTAGCATGTCTTCATTTATGTATGTGAATGCTATTCTCATATTTGCAAGCAGTGTATACATGTTCCGTACCTTCTCGCTGATGTGGTCAGCCGCAGATAGTCTGTTATTGATAATCACACCTAGGTCTTTCTCTCTTTCTGATGTGTATAGGGTTTTATTTCCTAACTTATAATCCCAATCAGGTCTTTTTCCATTTTTACCAAACTTGATTACATGACACTTGTCCACATTGAATTCCATTTGCCATGTACTACTCCATTCATGAAGTTTATTTAATTCTTCTTGTAGCTCTTTACAAGAGTCTGTGTTAGTAATTCTCCTTTGTATTTTTGCATCATCTGCAAACATATTCAGATAGCTCTCTTTTCCAGCGTTACTGTTTATATCATTTATATACACTAAAAACATGATTGGTGCCAGCACTGAACCTTGTGGTACTCCACTAGTCACTTCTTTCCATGATGAGTAGTTTCCTCTTAGTACTGTCCTCATTTCTCTTTTTATGAGAAAGTCTTGCATCCAACAAATCAGTTTGCCTCGAATTCCTCCTTGATGGTACAGTTTCCATAAAAGTCTTTGGTGTGGTACTGTGTTAAAAGCTTTCTTGAAATCTAAATAGATACTGTCCACCCATCCTTCCCTTTCCTGTATTGTGTTTCTTACTCTATCATAGTAGCTCAACAGATTAGTAACACATGATTTTCCTTTTCTGAAACCAAACTGTCTTTCTGTTATCATACTGTGTTCTTCTAGATGATTTACCCAAGCTTTTCTTATAAGTTTTTCTAATACCTTGCTTACAACACTGGTCAGTGATACTGGTCGGTAGCCGAGATGATTTTGTCTATTTCCTTTCTTGAATAAGGGGACTATATTTGCTTTTTTCCAAATATCAGGTAGTTTCCCTTGACTCAAGGATTTCTTGAAAATCAAAAATAATGGTTTACTTAACTCCTTTGCACATTCTCGTAATACCCAACATGAAATTTCATCAGGACCACTTCCTTTTCCTCTGTCTAATCTACTTAACACCTCCTGTATTAGTTTTTCTGCTATTTGTATGTCTGGTAGTGTGTGTGGACATGCGTGTTCCACATAGTCCCTCTCAAAAATTTTTTCTTCTGTAAAAACTAATTGGAAATTCTTATTTAGTGCTTCACAAATATCTTTCTCTTGTGAATAAGTGATTCCCTCCTCCGTAATGGATTGTATTATATCTTTTACTTTAGTTTTGCTTCTGATATAGCTGTAAAACAGCTTTGGTTGATCACTACTTTTATTTATTATATCCTCCTCAAACTGTTTTTGGGCTTCCCTCCTTATTCTTGTATAGTTATTTCTTGCATGTTTGTAATTATTATACGCCCTTTCACTATTGTGTCTTCTGTATCTATTCCACAACAAATCTCTTCTTTCTTTTGAGTTTTTACATTCTGTATTGAACCATTTATTTATTTTCTTATCTGCTTCTTTGTGCTGTGGGATGTACTTCTGGACTCCTATTTCATAAAATTCACAAAATTTTTTATATACAGCATTTAAATCTTGTCCTCTAAGCTCATTTTCCCAATCAACTTCTAAGAAATACTTCTTTAGGTCTTGATAATTTCCCTTTTTATAGTTTAGGCTCTTTTTGTAACTATCATTGCTGTTTACTATGTCATATGCTATCCTGAAGTTATAATTTAGTACTGCATGATCGCTTTTGCTGAGAGGAGGGTGATATATTAAACTGTCAGTATCATTTTCTTGCTTGTAAATATTAGATCTAGCACTGAAGGTACATCAAGTCCTCTTTTTCTGGTGGTTTCCCTCACATGTTGCGTTAAGAAAAACTCTTGTACAAGATCCAGGAGCTTTTGGTCCCAACAGCTTTCTTGGCTATTTATATCTAGAGTATTCCAATTTATATTTGTATTGAAGTCCCCAGTTAGTATAATTCTTTCCGATTTCTCTTCCATTTTATGTAGCAATGATCTTACACTCTGAATTGTACTCTCTGCCAGGTCCTCATATTCATCTCTTTCCCATGTGTTTGACCTGGGTGGCATGTACAAATTGGCTACAATTACTTTACCTTCAGATGTGTCGATCTCTACTTCAATCAGTTCTACTTGTGATGGTATATCTAGTTTTATTTCCTTGACTTTTAGATTTTTCTTAGTTAATATTATAATTCCTCCTCCTTTTTTTAAATATCTGTCTCTTCTCCATATATTGCATTCCTCTAAGTTTAGTATGTCATTGGATATCCTTGGTATTAATTTTGTTTCAGTTAGGCATATTATTTGTGGTTCATTTTCTCTGACATAATCATTCATCTCTAGTAATATAGATACCATTCCATCCACATTTGAGTACATCAACTTTATCATCTTGTTTATACACTTGTCATGACATGGTTCTACTACCTTCCTCCTTTTTCTTCCATCCTGTTTGTGTACCACTTTCGTACCTGCAATCCTATTACTTTGTAAAAAAAAAATTTCTTCTCCTCTTCTGATCTTCCCTCATTTTTTGTTTTTGCTTCCTCCCTTTTCTCTTTCAGTAATTCCAGTTCCTCTTGTGTTAGGCATCTTTTTATCCATACATTTTTGAACTCCTCTTTTTCCTTAAGATTCTTTGCATTTTTTAGTATCTCTTCCACAGTGTTTACACTCTGGAAAGTCACCTTTAGAGGTCTTGTCTTGCTTTTCTCGTATTTCTCTAACCTTTTGTGTTCCTCTATGTCTTTACTACAGATTTCCTCTGATACTTCTTTCAGTAAGCTCATTACATTTGCCATCTCCTTTTTTTCTCTAGTGATATTGTTTTTAACTTCTTCCTCTTCTATACCAGTGATTACTATTGGTTTGTTTATATCTACTGAATCTCTGACTAACTTTGGATTGTTTTGGATTATTCTTTTCATCTCCTTTTTAATGCTTTTTTCCTCCACCCTTGTTTCTAAGTCTTTCTTTACTTTCACCATTTCAGCATACGTGGTTTCTACATCATTTTTGTAGCTTTGCACAGCTTCATTCACTTGTGTTATCTTCTCCTCAATATCACTGCTCTGGTCAATATGGCTGCTAACTTGCCTAATTGTCTCTGTGTCATTTTTGAACTCTTCCATAACACTCTCGTGATTGACTACTGTACTTGCCATTTCACTCATTTTCTTCCTAAGTGTACTCAGTTCCACTGTTAGTTCACTGATGGTTGTGTCTTTCTTATTGGCCTCCCTTCCTAGTTTTTCTATTTCTTCCTTTTGCAAGTGCATCTGCTTCTTTATTTCATCAATTTCATTTTTGAAAGCCATTTCTAGTTTGTTTACACGTTCAACCAGTCTATTGTGGGTCTCTACTTCAACCAGTTCTTGGTAGAAATCATCATTTTGTTTTTTACCTTTATCCCTTTTATTTTCCAAATTTGTTTGACTGAAGTAAGTATCCATTTTGCAATACTTAAAGTGCAAAGCATGTACTTACAATCTCCGTGTTGTTGTAGTCTAAACAAACCTCAGAGATGACTCAGCGTATTCTTTCGTCTTGGTTCTATTTCCTGTTTTTACAAGTCTTGTTTAAACTTATTATTTTTTTCCTTTTAATAATGAACAATAATTTAATCTAACCTGGTACTGAGCTTGACTCATACAAAGATACTATTTAGGTAATGCCACTGGCCGTGATGATTTGGTACGGAGCGCCGGTGTCACACGTGTGTGTGTGTGTGTGTGTGTGTGAGTGAGAGCCACTTCAATTATGTGTGTGTGTGTGTGTGTGTGTGTGTGTGTGTGTGTGTGTGTGAGTGAGTGAGAGCCACTTCAATTATTGGTGTGTGTGTGTGTGTGTGTGTGTGTGTGTGTGTGTAACTCCATTCCTTTTACAAGTCCTATGTCTTCCTATCTCCTTAGTTTCTCTGGAGCCCGTATTCTCGTCAGGTAAGGAGGCTCCTTAACATCTCTTCCTTAGCGACTTACTTTTGGATTATGACTCCTTAATATCCTTCTGTACGTTATTTAAGCAGAGTATATAAATGTTAGAAGGATTTATATAATGCAGAACAGAACAGTACTGTGTAATAAGCAAAATAAATCGCTTTGGAAAAGTTGTTAGGGAGCTTCCTTACCCAACGAGAATACGAACCCTGTCCTCCTCTAAATTCGCAAACATCAGCATCGGATCAACACTCCATTTGCTGCCTCCACTTAAGTGCTATGCCCTACCTAAATCACTCTCACTCACTCACTCACTCACTTACTCACTCACGCACTCACTTACTCACTCACGCACTCACTTATTCACTCACTCTCTTACTCATTCACTCATATATTCACTCACTCACTCACTTCTACCTATCCTCCTACTCACTGGACTGGATATTAACTCTCCCTCCCTCTCTCTCTCTCCTCCCCCCCCCTCTCTCTCTCTCTCTCTCCCTCTGTCGCAACGGAAAGAGGCCTAACTGACCAACCTTAAATACCTTGTGTTGCACGTAAGGATGACAGGAGTACTTGCGAAAGTTTAGAAAGCTCACTAACACCTTTTCCTTAGCGATTTATTTTGCTTATTATCCCTTGCCATCCTTATCTGTGTTACTTAAATCATTGTATATCATCATACTATGAATAAATTACACATAAAACTGTATTAGTCACCCATATCCAAAATAAATCGCTAAGGAAGAGGTGTTAGAGAGCTTCCTTACCCGACAAGAATACTGGCCCTGGTCTCTTATTCTCGTCGAGTAAAGGAGCTCCCTAAAATTTTTTCCCAAGCGATTTATTTTGCTTATTACACTTTACTGTTCCTTTCTGTGTTATTTAAAATCAGAATCTTCCGTCTAAGACCTGTTTACAGTTATATACTCTACACTCCTGACAACCTCACTTGCATTGTTATTGTTATTGTTCTTCCTCGGTCACCTCCTCCTCCTTCTACATAAGCCTCCCACAGTCTCCTACTCTAATTTAGGTGTCTGATTCACTGATATGGTAAGTACTGAAGGGTATTTAGATGGTATAACGGTCTGGTGTAACTCCAGGACTGCATAACACTGGATATGTTGCAATGGTGTCTAGTATTGTGTGTGTGGTGGTGCAGTGTGGGTGTGGTGGAGGAGTGAAGGTGTGTGTGTGGGGGGGGTGTTGTGTGGGTGTTAGTGTGGGTGTTAGTGTGGGTGTGTGAGTGTGGTGTGGGTGTGGCGGTGTAGTGTGGGTGTGGAGTCCTGTGCGGGTGTGGGTGTGGAGTCATGGGATCGAGGAAGGAAGGGTACATTGTTGAAGGAAGTAAATGCCGAAGTGATATTCCGTGTATAGTTTGAGGGCGCTCGCTATCTACTCACCCGATGTAGTGCTGCTCTCGGATGTCTGCCCTTTCCTCTCATCCATCTTTCTTTCCTTCCACCCTATTCTGTCTTTCTTTCCTTCATTCTTTCCTCGTCCTTCTGCCAACGGGTGACTTTACACTCCCTCATCTTTCTCCTTCATTCTTTCCTCTTCCTTCTGCCTGTCGGTGACTCTACACTGAGTGACAAGCCAAATGGTTACCTGTACACCAGGAAACCATTTACTACGCTGGGTTGTAACCATGTGGTACCGACTGCGTTATATGGGGCTGAAACATGGAATATGGGTGTAGCAGAGAGGAAAAGTTTGAATGTAATGGAGATGAGGTGTCTGAGGAGTATGTGTGGAGTGACGCATATGGATCGAGTGAGAAATGATGAAGTGCGAAGGAGAACTGGAGTTGTTCGGGAGATGGCTGATCGAGTTGAGCAGAGGGTGTTGCGATGGTTTGGGCATGTAGAAAGAATGGATAATGAGCGATAGGTGAAAAAGATAACCAGGTCTGATGTGAGAGGTGTAAGGCTGAGAGGGAGACCACGAATAGGATGGATGGACAGTGTGAAGAGAGCGTTGGATGCGAGAGAGATGTCTGAACAAGGAAGAGTGGCTGTGCGTGACAGAAATAAATGGAAAGAAATTGTGAATGAATAAATGATGATGCAGCCCTGAGGGGATATTCTCCCGTATTTGATCTAATCAGTTGATCAGGTCAGGTGCGGGTAAGGGGATGGGTCTATTATGATGTGGCAGGGGTAAACCAGCTCTGCTGTCGGGCCCTGCAGCGGATGTCACTGATTGCACTGCGCAGTTGACCCTCGTGCGATGTGGTGCAGTGAGGATCTGTCTCTTCTCCTCTTTGGGGCTAAGATGCAAATGAATGTGTTTGAGTGGATGAGTAAATGGGGAGTGTGTCGTCCTGTCTCGGCTACCTCCCTTTCCTTGGGGGAAGCAGCCTAGGTATATAAAAAAAAAAAAATAAAATAAAATATAAAATATTGTAACCATATATCCAAATTTTAGCGCCTGCTGGATTAGTGGGTAATTAAGGCGCTCCAATCGGATTGAACCAGTGAAGGTTTATATCCAACGGGTGGTTGGGGTTTATTGTTCACGTAATGCCACTCAGGAATGAGTGAGGCTGGTCACTCTCATCTTAAATGTCGGGACCAACTTGCCTAGCCCCGGGGTCCTATGCTCGTCATGGGGCAACGTAGGACTGGATGATGGATGGATGGGTGGTATAGTTTCAGTGTTTTAAAGAGAGACGTGGACCAATTCTTTAACCTATACACGTTCATATGATTTACCAAGGCCTCAGAAATGAATTCCCGATGTCAATAAACAAGGAAAAACTGCCACTCTTCACCAGATTATTTAATTTTCGACATCAAAGTCGGTCAACTAAACTCCATTCATTTTATGTGTCCTCTGTGTCACTAAAAGGAAGGGAGAAATTATAACAACATCATTTTTGTCACTGCTACAAGGAAGAGAGGCTGTATTATGGTCAAAGAAAATACAGAAATGGTGGGCTGAGTCTACCATCTCGGTTTGGGGGACAGTTCCGGGTTATTATTCTTTCCTTCCTTAAATATCGATAAGCTTTATTTTACATCCAGTGCATGTATTTGTCAATCAAAACAAAATAAACAGTGTTATGAGAAACATGTAACGATTCTTCATTAAGAAATATTAGCACGACACGGCTGAAGATCGTACGTTACGATTATAAACAATAACAAACTCACGTGTGTCTACTGCCCTGCTGGACCTACTATATAAAGATCATGGAAAACCGTTGCATAGAAAAATGGACAGTGCCTAGACTGAAGTATTTCTTGAAGTCTAGAGGAATACCCTCTTCAGGGTACACCATTGGCGTGTTGTTTTGACTTTTTGTACGGTATTTTGGAGCCCTCGGCATCGTCGGATTTCGGCCGGCGGTCTCGTCTCTGCACGATTTCGGCTTTAAGCATTGTACAATTTTCATATGAAAAACCTTGTAGATTTTCTTCAGCATTTTGGAGATGAAGCATTGTTCTTTTAGAAAGCTAAATTATATGGGTTGGGTTCCAAACAAAATGTGCACCTAGACACTTGTAAATATGTGATGAATGCTGTCACACCCGATGTGTTTTCACGGTTTTTATAGTAACGTTTTCCTGCATTTACCGCATTAAAGCATATCTAGGAAATTAGTATAACTACTAAAGAATAATATCATGAACTTACGTACGGTATATCATTAAATATCACGGGAGACATTTTTAAAGATATGCGATGTCTGTGGTCTCTGCATGAGTAACCCGACTTCCATATTGAACTACCTGGCGATCAATGGCAACTCTTGAGTTAGTGACGGTGGGAATTGTGTCCATACATTGTTAGGGTCAAGGACATGCTGTAGGTAGTATATGAAAGTTTGTTGTAATTCTTTCTCTCTCTCTCTCTCTCTCTCTCTCTCTCTCTCTCTCTCTCAGCACGCGAGCGCAGGTGTACTAAATAGAAACAGCAAATATCGAGAAGGAAAAAGGTAGGCTGGAGGGTGAGGCGTGGTAGTAACTTGTGAGACAGGTTAAAAGCAAACCTCTGCTGAAAGTTTGCTGAGAGAGAGAGAGAGAGAGAGAGAGAGAGAGAGAGAGAGAGAGAGAGAGAGAGAGAGAATATATGAATAACACAAACTACGGTACCGTACGTACAAAACGGGGAGGCTGGAACTGTAGTACTGTAGATGAGAGAGAGAGAGAGAGAGAGAGAGAGAGAGAGAGAGAGAGAGAGAGAGAGAGAGAGAGAGAAATAACACTAAAAAAAAGTTTAAATCCTCCTTGGTGGTAAACGAGCCAAACTTTCTCCTCACGCATGTCTAGTTTATAAAAATATTTGCAAAGTTTCTGACAGGAAGAGCTGAAAAAAAATGCCCAAACTCTTATAGCGGCTGCCAAAGTATAAGGTTTTAATATCAAACATTGTTTACGTGGAAGGCCGCGATCAGGTAAAGCTATAGTCCTTTTACTCTATTCATTCATTCATCATTCATCATCCAATCCTACGTTGCCACATGAGGAGCGTAGGAGCCCGGGACTAGGCAAGTTGGTCCTGACATTTAAGATAAGAGTGACCAGCCTCACTCATCCCTCAGTGGCATTACGTGAGCAATAAACCCCAACCATCCCTTGGATATAAACCTTCACCGGCTCAATCCGATTGGAGCACCGTTATTACCCACTAATCCACCAAGCGCCAAAATTTGGTTATTTGGTTACCACCCATTAGCATTAGAATATCATGCCTCCCATGAAGAAGTGCTGTGGAAAGATGTAGAGCAGTAGTGTTGTCTTTTTCTGCCACTGAGCGATGTGAAATATGTTGCAAAAGGATGAAAACCTGGGCCAAGTTAGAGTAAAAAGAGTATAGGGATGGTCAGCGTCTGGCAGCAGGAAAGTGTATGTTTGACGCAGGGGAAAGGCAGTAGGCAAGATTAATGTGTATGCCAAAGAGTTTAAAAAATAATACGGCAATCGTTTAATCTCGTCAGTGTGTGTGTGTGTGTGTGTGTGTGTGTGTGTGTGTGTGTGTGTGTGTGTGTGTGTGTGTGTGTGTGTGTGTGTGTGTGTGTGTGGAGGGGTTTAATGAGGAGGGATGTAGGCAGAACGAGAAGCGGTGGCAGGCAGCAAGAGGAGAGAAGGTGGGCAGCATGAGGAGGTAAGACAGGCAGAATGAGCAGCGGAGGCAGAATGAGATGGGGAGGCAGGCAGCAGGTGAGATGAAGGTAGGCAGGAGGGAAACAGAGCAAACGGGGAGGTGTACCGTAAGTCAGGAGGCAGGTGTGAGGGAGAGGCAAATGTGTGTGTGTGTGTGTGTGTGTGTAAGTGAGGAGGTGGGTTTGTTTACTATCAGGGAGCTGCCAGGGGTCACCATATGCTACACTGATATCTTTTATCTCTGAAACTTCGTCTTTATGAAATGGGCGTCTTTTTTTTAATTAATATATTTTCTGTAATCTTCAAGGAGACACAGAATCACCCTATTTTGCAGTTTTCCTCAGTTTTTTACCAAAGCCCTTCTTGAGGTTGAGTATATATATATTTTCTGATTGCGCTTTCGAGTTTCGATGCTTTATTTCTTTTATAAGTCATGAATAGCGTAAAAAAAAAAAAAAAAAAAAAAACACTATCTTTGTTTCCAATCCCCCACAGCGCCGGAAAGACGCAGGCCATCTTGTGGTGGCCGAAGACAGACGGAAGCCATCTTAGAACGCCATATTTGACAGGAAATTACCTTTATCACTGCTAATTTATCCAAACCTAACCTAAATTTTCGTAACTAAACGCAACCTAATAACCAAACACAACCTCACCTAGAGTACTGTATAACCTAACCTACAGTACCTGTTATACAGTACAGGGTGTCCAGAAGAAATGATACAACTTTACATACTTATTCACATCTTTTTATCTATAGAAGCTATGATGATGAAACTTTCACAAGTAGTCACATATAAAGTTTTCCTGTAATAGATTTTTTTTTTTTTTTATAGACTGGATGATGTTTGCTCCTCAGGAAAAAAACAAAACTAAATGTGTGCTTTGGATGGCTAAAGCCAATAATTCACCAATACAGGTGCAAAGAAAATTCCGGACTATTATTTCAAAAAACATCTCCTACAAGAAGGGGTTTGGATGCATGGTTGAAAAGGTTCATGGAAACCGGCTCTGTATTATGGAGATCCGAAAAGCCACACATTTATCTTGAGATTGAAAGAGACAGTCCAAAAATGACTGTGTGGTGTGGTCTTATGCGTGACAAGATTATCAGACCATTCTTTTTCGCTGAAAAAACTGTTACTGGGAATGTGTACTTGGACATGCTGCACTTGTCTGTGGCTCCACAGTTAGAGGAATGACAACCGAAATTAATTTTCCAACAAGAAGCGGTGCCAACGAACAGCAAACTCGTCTCCGAGAGTCATTTTAGTGCTGACGTATAAACACAACAGGATATCTAGCCAAAGATGTCACATCAATTTTGGAGTGAATCGGGAGAAAATTGACAATTTTATGCCATTTGAAATTTTGGACCCAACCCACCTGACATTGACCCCCCTACTGGGGGGTGACCCCCCTGATGTAATGAAGCATATTATAGGATGCAGATTTGAAAGATGCACCTCTAGGTTTTGGTTTCATGTCGATATGACGAATTTGAAAGGAGTTATGCTATGACGAAAAAAACTTTTTTTTTTTTTTTGGGGGGGGGAACCTACAGCCTGGGCCTTGGCCCAGTTTTTAATCAGGTGATCAGGTTATAGCCAATCATCCCTGCAATTTTAGTCATAATCGCACCTGTACTTTTCACGTAAGGTTGTTAACAGACAGACAAACCGAGTGAAAACAACACCCGTCCCCGAGCCCTTCCAGGGCGGGGACGGGTAAAAGGGAAACACGCAATATCCCAAGTACTTACGTGTACTGACATCTTCTGTAAAGAACATTTTATCCTCCCCAGAAGCTGTCAATACACGTAAGTGCTTGGGATATTGCGTGATTCCTTTTTCCCTGTGGATACCACACACACACACACACACACACACACACACACAAATATATATTTACTGGTTACTTTTGGAGAGTCGTGGAGACTGGGGTGTCACACACTGTGTGTCGAATCCAATTATTGCCTGACATGTGCTTTCCGAACCTGTTTTCATGCCAGGATTTTCTTAGATTTGCCCCATCCTGTAAGATGTATTTAGTTACAAACAGACAAACCCACGGATATGTAGACCCGTATTCTCATTGCTTAAGAAAGTTCCCTAACACCTCTACCTCAGTGAATTATTTATGGATACAGCAGGTTAATATCGTTTTCTACATTATCTATGAAAAGTATGACATCAGAATGGTTTAAATAAAACAAAAAACGAGAGCAAGGTGTAATAAGCAAAGCAAATTGCTTAGGAACAGGTGCTAGGGAGCTTCCTTAACCAACGAGAGTACGGGCGATAGGCAAGCGAAAACATGCTAATTTTCCCAGCACGGTATGTGAGATGAGGTGGGGTTGAGTCTGCCAAAATCAATCCACTGTTTTACGTCCTTCACAGAATAGCTTAGTATTTACGATGAAAACTTAGATTCAGCAGTGATCTATTGGTACTGCATTATTACAGCCTAAGTTACCGTGGGCCAGGTACCGTAACTTGAGGACCTGTGCCGTAACTTGAGGACCTTAGGTAATTGTCCGTCAGTCCAGTTCAATTCCCACCCTCCCTGGACAGTCAATAATCGTAGCTACTTCCCCCTAGAATTTCCTACTTCCTCTCACAACTATCATCTTCATTATTTCCTTCACCATCACTACCATAACAATTCCGCCCACTGTCATTACCATAACCATTCCCTGCACCATCACTACCATCACTCCCTCCACCATTACTACCATAACCATTCCCTCCACCATTACTACCATAACCATTCCCTCCACCATCACTACCATAACCATTCCATCCACCAACACTACCATAACCATACCCCCACCACCACTACGATAACCATCCGTCCACCATCACTACCATAACCATTCCCTCCACCATCACTACCATAACCATCCTTCCACCATCACTACCATAACCATCCCTCCACCATCACTACCATAACCATCCCTCCACCATCACTACCATAACCATTCTCTCCACCATCACTACCATAACCATCCCTCCACCATCACTACCATAACCATTCCCTCCACCATCACTACCATAACCATTCCCTCCACCATCACTACCATAACCATTCCCTCCACCATCACTACCTTAACCATCCCTCCACCATCACTACCATGATTCCCTCCACCATCGCTACCATAATTCCCTCCTCCATCTCCAACACAACCACTGTCTCCTCCACCATTACCCCCGGCAAATCATCTTCACCATCACTGCTACCTCTGTCAACTTCATTACCTCTTTCATCTCCATTCTTTCATCACCTTCACCACCTTCCTGAAACCATCCAACATCACTCTTCCCTCTACTCATACTCAGAATTCATCATCATCATCATCATCATCATCATCATCATCTATCCAATTACCAGCATCATATTCCCCATAAACAGTACGGTAGCAGTAGTAGTAGTAGTAGTAGGTAGTAGTAGTAGTAGTAGTAGGTAGTAGTAGTAGTAGTAGGTAGTAGTAGTAGTAATAGTAGTAGTAGTTGTTGTTGTTGTTGTTGTAGTTGTTGTTGTAACCACCAACAGACTGCTGGCTGTCCCTCCTGCAGTCCATCATCCACCCTCCAATGGTAGGGAGGGAGCTGAGGGGTATTTGTATAACCAGGCAGCAGAGTCGTCCAGTGCCACCACGTGAAGGCGCCTCTCTCCACCACCACCACCACCACCACCACCACCACCACCATCATAAGTACAACTGCTCCAGCAATTTAACAACTGTCTCCACCACTCCCACAGGATAATATGTTAGTGTGTGTGTGTGTGTGTGTGTGTGTGTGTGTGTGTGTGTGTGTGTGTGTGTCAGACAGCTCCCCAGTACTTGTTTAGCCTATGTGGGCAGTATATTCAAGACTGCTTTTAGAATTCACACACACACACACACACAGAAATTATAATACTGACTGTGACGCCAAAACACTTATCAAGAAATTTCACTCTTACATATGCCAGACGTCTTAATCCCAAGGGGTGGCCACAAACAAATCGCCTCCATGTCGCCCCGTCCCCCTCCATTTCACTGCCCTCCTCCCAGCCCACACCTCCCTCTCTCATATACCACTCCACTCCATCCCTCCATCTCATCCTCAGCCTCCCCCTCCCTCTCCCCCCCTTCCACCTCACTCACGTACATTCTTTTCGTTAGTCTCTCACTCTCCATTCTCTCCATGTGGCCAAACTCTTACATACGATACAGTAGCTATGTACATCTCTGCCCTATGAAATAATGACCTTAAACCGGTACTCTCGTAGGTTAATGAAACTCCCTAACACCTCTTCCTTAGCGAATTATTTTTTGGATATGACTGGTTAATTTTCTTTTACATGTTGGCTATGGAGAGTATGACGATGTTTGGAGGCTTTATATAGCGCAGAATAGGACAGTAAGGTGTAATAAGCAAAATAAATCGCTTAGGAAAAGGTGTTGGGAAGCTTCCTCAACCAACAGGAATACCACCCATAGTCTGGACTCAGAATTCATTCGTAACCAAAAATAGAGAAACAGGAAATTAGTGCGTCATTCTCTCTCTCTCTCTCTCTCTCATCCACTGCAGTGCTGTTATGGCAAGATGTATCGCCTCTTCCTTTTCTACGCTGCATATGGCGTTGAATGAGTGTACCAACGCCAGGGACAGGTGGCAAGAAAAACAGCAGTGACCCCCCCCCACCTGTGTGTGTGTGTGTGTGTGTGTGTGTGTGTGTGTGTGTGTGTGTGACTCTCGGCAAATTAAAGTCCTAAAGCTAACAGTACCGTAACTTCTCGCCTGCCGTTGCAACCTCCCTTCAACTAGATTACCTTCCCATCACCTCTCGCCGTACTCTCCTTTCCTTTCCTTTAAGGTGGTTGTCATTTCACCCTCATATCGCGGCCTTTAACTTTTCCTTAGTTTATCTTACACTAAACTCACCTATCCACTAAACACACTTATTAGTTACCGTACCTTTATTCTTGCAGTGGATTGTAATACGCAGTTCAATAACAAGTGGTAGGTGGTGGCGACCATCATTCACTCACGATGTAGTGCTGCCTACTTTTTCCTTCACCTTTATCGTATTATTTTTTCTGTCTGCCCTCCTCTCTTCGTACTTCTATCTTTTCTGACGCTTTTTACTACTCTTTCCTTTTCATGTGGGTTTACATTGAGTGACAAGCCTAATGGTTTCCTGTAAGAGAGGGAAACTATTTTCAACGCTGGGTGGTAACCATATAACCAACCCACATGTGTTCCTTACTTGTCAGCAATTGGGTTGGCGGAGGGTTAGTGTCTCTCCCCGTAAAACCACTAACTCAGAAAAAAATGGCCATCTCGTACGGGATTATGGCATCTGGCTATAGATAGATAGAGATAGATAGATAGACAGATAGCTTACTAATCTTTTCTTTACCCTCAGTGCAGTTTCTTTAATTTTCAAACATTATCGTTCATCCATTCTTCCTCTCGACTTGCGTTATTGATTCTCCTCTCTCTCTCTCTCTCTCTGCTTATCGTTAATGTATTTACAAAATTTTCCTTATTACTATAAATGTTTTTCCTGACTTTTTAATCATAGTGATATAAATGATAATGTAAACAGTGATATAAAGGGAAATATAAAGCCCAACAGTGATATAAAGGGAAATATAAAGCCCAACAGTGATATAAAGGGAAATATAAAGCTAAACAGCGATATATAGGGCAGTGTAAACAGTGATATGAGGGGAATTATAAAATCATACTCTTTCCCGTCCCTTATATGTGGAAAGTAATACATTTGCTCGAGAAATACTGAGGTTTTACACCCGTGTTCGCAGTGCAAGGGAATTCAGAGTAATCGTATCATTCGCAAAGCGCATAATGGCTCCAACTTGTTTACATGCATCGGCCTTGGTCGCCTAATGGCGGCTCTCCACGCTGCTCGATCTCTGGCAGCCTCCTCATTCAGTCCCTTATCCTTTAGGTCATACTCTACGTTCTCGTCCCGGGTCTTTCGGTCTGCCTCTCGCAACGATACCCCAACGTTCACCCTTCCCATTTTCCGCACCCAACTGTCATCCTCCATCCTCTCCACGTGCCCGAACCATCTCAGTCCGCCTCTCCTCATCACATCAATACATTCACGCAAGTTTAGAATTCTCACGTCCCTCGTTTAGATATTAATTCGACTGCAATCAAACTTAGTGGAGGTGTTGAGGGTTTGGCAAGAACGAAGAGATTCGTTTTCGTCAATAACCTGCCACAGGGCAAGTTGTCTCACAGGGCGCGGGTGTTGCATACTTAGAGTGAAGATGATGATGATGATGATTAAGATGATGACGACGTTCATGTTAATGATGGTGTCGATGATAGTGATGATGGTGTTAACGGCAGTGAGGACGATGATGATGATGTCGCTGCTGCTGCTGCTGATGATGATAATGTTACTGATGATGATAATGCTGCTGCTGCTGCTGCTGCTGATGATGATGATGATGATGAGGAGGAGGAGGAGGATGTTAAATCTGTTGTAACTTGATGATCATCATCATGTTGTTGTTGATGATTATATATGATGTTACTGTTGTTGATGATGATGATGATGATAATGGTGATGATGACGATGTTCATTATGCTGTTGTTGCTGGTGGTGGTGGTGATGATGATATTGATTTTGTTGTTGTTGATGTTTTGTTGATGATGCTCATTATAAAAAGGATGATGGTGATGTTTCAAGAGAAGGCGTGTCTTAAACAATTTTATACTCTCTCTCTCTCTCTCTCTCTCTCTCTCTCTCTCTCTCTCTCTCTCTCTCTCTCAGCTTAGGTACCGTAGTATCTATGCTAAGGGGTTAAAGAAAGCTATAGTATATGTCATTTCTATTCCAAAAACCTGTCCTGAGTTTTATATTTTTGATATGGCTAAAATATATTTGAAACTAATCACAGCAATAGGGTATCAAGGGATGATATAGACTTCTAACTTACCTTCCAAATATAGATTAAAGTTAGACGTACTTCTAACAGTCAGAGCCTTAGAATATGTTCAGCTGTTGGTGTATAATTAACTGATAACCGCAATAATGTGTCACAGTTAAACAGATTAAATAAATGCATGGCACCCGTGGTCTGCAGCAACAATACAATTCAAAGTTCAACACGTAAGCTCACTCGTTAATATCCAAAAGCTCGTGTTACTTTCATATCCAAACTTGTCCATCATGTCGCTTTTATTGGCAAAACTCCCTTGTACTGTACTACCTCATGTCTATATTTAGCGAGTTTTTAATAACGGATGCCCACGAATGTTTGGTAAGCTTTAAGACTTGTCCGTGAAACCAAGCCGGAGCACACAACCACCTGCACCCACAGCTGAAGCGACACTGATCCTCCTTGGGAGTTGGGACAGTAAAGGACAGCCAGCAGGACTGCCAGCCAACCCATTGAACCCAACCCACCAACCCAGTCCGACGCGTGCTAGTATTTAGCGATTTGTAACTTTCAGTACCTCGTTCTTACCCTGTTATTGCTGACTCCCCTACCACTTTCAGTTCATATGCCTTGTCTGTTAATTCAGAGATTCTCTCTCTCTCTCTCTCTCTCTCTCTCTCTCTCTGTCGAGACTTCAGAATCCACATTACTTTTCACCTAATGTTCCACCTTTTCCAAATTGGTCTCACTTTCCAAACTTTGGTTCTCATCCACACGTGTTCCTATCCTCACTAACTTCCTTCTCCCTATCTTCCTATCCTCATTAACTACCGATCCTCACTAACTTCCTTCTCCCTCTTTTCCTATCCTCACTAACTCCCTATCTTCACTAACTCCTTATCCTCACTACCTCCCTATCCTCACTACCATCCCATCTTCATTAACTTCCTATCCTCTCTAACTTCCTATCCTCACTAACTCCCTATCCTCACTACCTTCCTATCTTCACTAACTTGCTATCCTCACTAACTTCCTTTCCTCACTATCCTCCTATCCTCACTAACTTCCATCTCTCTTCTTCCTTCACTTCCCTCATACAGTCCTTTCAATTTTTTTCTTCCCGCCTTCCATACAGCGTTCACTCCAAGCTGGCCCAGATTTTCGTCCTTTTGCAGCATATATCAGAGTCAGTGGGAGAAAGACAACGTTAGGGCTCTACATCCATTCCACAGCACTTCTTCGTGGCTAGCATCATAATCTAGCGTTAATTTCTTGTTACAGTCCTGGATTCAAGATGGAGAGGTGGCAATTTTAGGCCAAGTTAGAGCAAAAAGGGTACAGAAACTCACCTTCTCTCTCTCTCTCTCTCTCTCTCTCTCTCTGTCTTAGCCTTTTCCTTCCATCCCTATTGTCTTCAATAGTCTTTTTATTCTAACTTGGCCTAAAATTGCCATCTCTCCATCTGGAAAGCTGAGTTTTGACAAGAGATTAACACTGGAGTATGATGCTAGTCACGAAGAAGAGCTATGACGTAGAGCTGCAGTATTTTTCCACCTCTGAGCTACGTGAAATAAGCTGATAAAGAACGAAAATCTGGGCCAAGTTAGGGTGAATCGAGTATAGTAAAGCACATTGCCTTTTCTGACATCTCTCTCTCTCTCTCTCTCTCTCTCTCTCTCTCTCTCTCCCTTTCTCTGGCCGCAGGTGATATATTCAGCGATAACCTCTTCACAACGAGGACATTTTGACAGAGTGTATTGTCCCATCCAGTGAATTAAATACTTGAGAGGCTCTTTAAATTTCTGCCCAGATAATAGGTAACTTTCTCATCATCCTTTGCATGTACGTAAACAGATTCACACATGTACCTGGTTTTACACACACACACACACACACACACACACACACAGAATGAGAGAAAGAGAGAGAGAGAGAGAAAAAAAGAGACAGACAGACAGACAGACAGACAGACAGACAGAGACAGAGATGGAATTCGTAGGAGAAATGCAAAATGCAATGGTTCGGAAGATAATAGAATTTTATCCTGTACTTGACCTGACCACATATCTTTCTCTCTCTCTCTCTCTCTCTCTCTCTCTCTCTCTCTCTCTCTCTTCACACATTCTTTATCTCACTTTCTCCCATTACACTCATTCACGAAAAAACATCTTAATCTTATGTCAGTTAATTAGTGCCCAGTTCAGGCTCAATATAATTCAAAAACACACAGATTTCATATATAATATTAATCACAACCACACTGAAGTTGGTCATGAGGAAGAGGAAATAAAACTTTGACATCTTATGGAAAACTTGAGTATTGTGATGTTATAAGAAGTGGTGGGGGGATTTATTAAAGACCCATTTGTGGTTGGTAACACTCATGACTCGACCGTCACACTGCCATATTGCAGAACATTTTGCCTATCAGAAATCATTTAATAAAAATTTCCAACATCGCTGTGGAAAATTTTAGTATTCTTGTCAAAATTATTATTAAAACTTCCCACATCCTCATGGGAAGTGTTTTTGTTTTTGTAATATTATTAAAACTTCTCACAGTCCTGTGGGAAGTTTTCTTTACTCAGTGTTAATATTATTATTATTATTATTATTATTATTATTATTATTATTATTATTATTATCATTATTATTATTGGGAAGATCTAAATCGCTGTCATTCTCCTACCGCTTCATCTGATCAAATATATTCCTGATCAGACTACCGGAACCCGGATAGGATCCAGAACAAACACACACACAAAAAAAAGTGATCCTAAATCTCAAGATCCACTCAAGTTAGAGGGCTGAAATTTATGGAATAGGCCTGGGACATGGCGAGAATGCAGTGCTTAATATAGTCCAGATGGATCATTTTTCTCTATGATCGCATATGTTCCAAAATCTTGGACTACTCTGGAAGAGAAACAAGTCATCAGATTTTACATGGAAGAACAAAGGTAGCCTAGTGCCACCAGACTTAGTGGACTTCCAGATCTTGATGACCTAAGATGACAATGAGATCAATGAGCTTGACCTCCAGGTCCCTTTTTAGCTAGGCTTCTAGTAGGCACTGGCTATGGGAAGTTTTTCTTTATCAAAATTGTCCATAGACAGTATTTTGCAGCGTTCTAGTTATTATCATTATTACTTACTTCGGAAATGCCATTTTTCAAAGGCTATTTGGCCTACAGTAGAGTTATCAAACCTGGTCAATTTAGTCAGACAGCTGTCCGCTTCTTTTGGCCAAATATGGTGGGAATCTGTCAGCTGGATCTCCAGATATTACCCAGAACACAGAAAAATGAGTCAGCAATTCTGTCTCACGAACCGCTTAAGATAGGAAGATGAAATTTTACTACAATACAGCTTTAAGGCGGACGTAGTGCAGAAAGCAGTATGGTTCCATTCCGTTGGTTTTTCTCTGAGATCGCCGGGGGTCAAAAATTGGGACTTTTCCGGATATTCCAGATGTCACCTAATTTTCCGTGAAGAATTAAAGCTAGAGCCACCAGACTTGGTGGACTGTGATAACTTACAATGAAATGGACAAGGTCAGAGAACTTGACCTCATGGTCCCTTTATAGCTCGACTTTAGCAAGCACTGGCTGTGGGAAATGTTTCCTTATCAAAACTGTCCTTGGATAATTTTACTGTGTTCGTTATTTTTATTAGCCTATTATTATTATAATTATTATTATTATTATTATTATTATTATTATTTTATTATTATTATTATTTTATTATCATTTATTTTTATTATTATTATTATTAATATTATTATTATTATTATTACTATTAAAACTCGTGATTTGAATGTCACACTGCCATATTGCAGAACTTTTACCTGTCATAATTCCTTTATTCCCCGAAACACTTCTTGAAACTCGCTTCCCCGGACTAGTTTCCCCCAAACGTCAACCTACAGCCGTTCATGTTACACCATTACTGAGTATTATTTATTTTTATTTTATTTTTTTTTTCATGAATGACGGACACCTGTAATCTGGTGTATGGATTTTTAACATTTGTTTTTGTTTAGCCTTATCTGGCCATGTTCTGTTACAAAGAGAGAGAGAGAGAGAGAGAGAGAGAGAGAGAGGAAAAACTGGCTTTGAAATGTGATCCTGCCACTAGTCATCCGCCACATGACGTCACGAGCCTCCATGCCGTTTTTTTTTTTTTTTTTTTTTTTTTTTTTTGTCTCGTCCCCAGCTGCTCAGATCTGTTGTTATTTGGATTTTCATACGTAAATATCGCTGCCTCCAGTCTAATGCAACCCGCCTGTTGTCCATTAATCATGAGTTATACCATTAGGATTCGTCCTCTCGTCAGATAAAAGAAGCTCCCTAACACCTTTTCCCATGTGACTTATTTTGCTTATTGCATCTTACTGTACTGTAATTTGTGTACTGCGGCTCCCTAGCACCTCTTCCTTAGCGATTTACTCTGGACATGGTTGGTTAATATCATTGTGTAGTTGTTTATGCAGAGTATGGTGATACTGAGAGGATTTATGTAACACAGAGTAGGACAATAAGGTGTAATGAGCACAGTTAGGACAGTAAGGTGTAATGAGGACAATAAATCACTTGGGAAAAGGTGTTAGAGAGAGAGAGAGAGAGAGAGAGAGAGAGAGAGAGAGAGAGAGAGAAAGAAAATAGAAAGGATATGAGCTGAGTAATGACGAAGAGACAGCACAAAAGATAAAATGAGAGGAGGAAAGAAAGCAATGAAAAAAGTCAAGAAGATGTGACTATACTCATTTCACTCTAACTTGGCCTCAAACTGCCATCTCTCCATCTTGAATACTGACCTGTAACAAGGGATTAACACTATAGAAGATGATGCTAGTCAAGAAGAAGTGCTGAGGAAAATATGTAGAGCCGTAGCATTGTCTTATTTTGCCACTGGGCTGGGTGAGACAGGCTGGAGAAGGAGGAGAATCTGGGCCAGGTTAAGGTGAAAGACGTATAGGAAGGGAAGTGACAGACTGAGAGGACGTGTGAGAAGTAATGAGAGGCAGAGGAGGAAAGAATAAAGAAAATGGGAGTAGAAATAAAGATGAAAGCATAAATAAAGGAAGTAAATAGAGCCATGAAGTGTATGAGAACAGGAATGAAGCAAAAGAGCAGGAATGAAGGAAAAGAGCAGGAATGAAGGAAAAGAGCAGGAATGAAGGAAAAGAGCAGGAATAAAGGAAAAGAGAGCAGGAGTGAAGGAAACAAGAGTAGATATGAAGGAAAATAGAGCAGGAACGAAGGAAAAGAGAGCAGGAATGAAAAAAGAGAGCAGGACTGAAGGAAAAGAAAGAAGTAACACAGGAAATGACAGCAGGAATAAAGGACTTAAGAACAGAAATGAAGATACAAGAAATGAAAAATGTGGCCAAAAAAAAAAAAAAAAAAAAAGAAGCTTATGATCTGGAAAGTAAAATCTCATCTGACATTTCTAAGGCAGTGAAAAAAGCAACCGCCAAAGAGCTGGTTTTGTGTGTGTGTGTGTGAGAGAGAGAGAGAGAGAGAGAGAGAGAGAGAGAGAGAGAGAGAGAGACCCACAAACCACTCAATACATAAACACAAACACAACCCAAAATAAACATCTTTTTGGACGGTAGTAATAATACATAAATATTTTGATGTCTATTCCCATCTATGAGCAAAGAACTTTTTAATTTAATTCAAACAACAACAAATATTTTCGCTGAGCATGGTAATTGAACCCATTTATCCAGGCCCATTGAAATAATAATAATAATAATAATAATAATAATAATAATAATAAATATAATAATAATAATAATAATGATAATAATAATAATAATAATAATAATAATAATAATAATAAATATAATAATAATAATAATAATGATAATAATAATAATAATAATAATAATAATAATAATAACTATTTTGAGCCACTCTGTACACAATAAAACAACACTGTATGAAATTATGAAAAAAAAAAGCAAAATATTAGTCGTAATAATGTTTCCACCCCTAATCTCTCTCTCTCTCTCTCTCTCTCTCTCTCTCTCTCTCTCTCTCTCTCTCTCGCCAAATCCCTCGCTCCATCACAGCACACTCATCAAATCAGCTCCTCCACACACCAGACATAAACACAAGACAGAAGCACAAAACCACATACAATATCCAGCCGCGTTTCTAGCTCTGGGCTGCAGGGAAAGGACTGGCTACCTACACTGTGGATTTTAGTTGATGTGGAGACGATGGAGAGGGAGAGACTGACAAGGAGTGTGTATGTGAGTGAGGTGGAAGGGGGAGAGGGAGGGGGAGGTCGAGGATGAGATGGAGGGATGGAGTGGAGAGGTATATGAGAGAGGGAGGTGTGAGCTGGGGGTAGGGCAGTGAAATGGCGGGGGACAGGGCGACATGAAGGGGATTTGTTTGTGTCCACCCCTTACGGGAGTAAGCCGTCTGGCAATAGATAGATAGATAGATAGATTGAGCATATATGGCTGTGCTCATTTTGCGGGAGTGTTGTAACAGGCGCAATGCTTTATATTTGCTTAAGAACTTCCCTTATCTTGCCTTTTTCCTGGCTTCTTCTACCTTGCCGTGTCCTACCCTACCTTCCCTTCTTCACCTTTCTTTGCTTTTTCTTCAGTTATCTTTCCCTCCATATTTTCTTTGCCTTTACTTGCCTCATTTCTTTTACTGTTTCCTGTTGTCTTACTCCCTCTTTCCCCGTCGTTTAAAACCTGGTTTTGCCCTGTCTCTCCTTACTGTATATTTCCAGCTTTATCTGGCGTTAGTAACCCCCCCCCCCTCCAGTTTCTGCACTGATGTACAATTGAACCTGGGCAGAGCTGGGCAGTATTTACCTATGTTTATATTTAAATACGTATTTAAATACATTTGTGTATTTGGAAATGTATTTATAAATACATTGGTTTTCATGTATCCAAATATAGTATTTAAATACTATAATGAGTATTTAAATACAATGTATTTAAATCCACAAAATATAAAAATGTTAATACTATTCTACCAGTTACTTTGGCCATAAACCCGTCCAACTATATGGCAACCCCAACAGTGAACACGATGTGAGTCACGAGTTCAGTTCCATCAGTCAGGGTTGCCAGGGCTGGCATTATTATGCCAGTTTGGCTGATTTCGGGAGCGGCTGGCATGAAAATGTCTATTCCATATGCCAGGCACCGGTTGGCTATATATATATATATATATATATATATATATATATATATATATGCCAGGCACCGGTTGGCTATATATATATATATATATATATATATATATATATATATATATAGCTACAATTTCGGACGGTCATGCATCACGGTTACCTGGCCATTTCAACTAATATTTAACACCTGCTTTCATGCCTATCAGTGCCACCAAGAAACATGTATGTCAAGGTTGTCAAGAGTACCAAACGCCAGACCTCTGCTACACACACACACATACACACACACACACACACACACACTCCATATATTTCTTGCACTGCCCCCCCTCTCCCCCATCGGGCACACATGCTCTGGGATATAAGGCAGTAAATTCCCTGCAATACACTACCAAGTCTCAGGTCATAAACAATGTACTGTACCAACTGTATATCGGGAAACGATGAGTATTTACACATTGACGAAAACCAAATAAACGCATAAAGCAAGTTTTGTATCCTGTCTTTGGCACCGGAACAGGATGGGAGATAAATGCAACGAATTTATACTGTTACTACTACTACCACTACCATTATCACTACTACTACTACTACTACTGCTGCTGCTGTTTACTACTGCTGCTGCTACTGCTGTTGCTGCTGCTACTACTACTACCACCACCAATAATACCGTTACTACTACTACTACTACTGTTACTACCACTACTACTTATAACAGTAATAATAATGATAATAATAGTAATAATAATAATAATAATAATAATAATAATAATAATGATAATAACAATAATCAATCTATCTATTGCCAGACGCCATAATCCCGTAAGGGGTGGCCATTTGACTTTGAGTTATTTGTTTTACAGGGAGGGGCACTAACCCTCCACCAACCCACTTGTTGACACGTAGGGAGCACGTATGGTTTGGTTTTATGGTTACCACTCAGCGTTATAAATGGTTTCATGGCTTACAGGAAACCATTTGTCCTGTCACTCAATGTAAAGCCACCTGTAATGGAAAGAAAAACAATAAGAAGTGATAGGAAAGATTGGAGAAACAGGAAGAGATGAGGACAGGCACAGAAAAAGAATGATAAAAGCTAAGGAAGAAGTAGGCAGCACTACATCAAGTGGGTGGATGATGGTCGCCACCACCTACCACCAATAATAATAATAATAATAATAATTCAATGCCAGCCAATTATTCCTCCCCTGCATCAGCTGTAATTCCCACAATAAACAGTCAGCACAAAGGTTGCAGTGTTGCCACATTAAAGAGTTCAGTGCTACATTTCAAAACATAACTCTGCCAAACCAAGGCATTATATTTTCCATTAGTGCAATAATCCTTAACGATAATGGTATCAACACGCAGGTACAGTATATGGTGTTAAATGTTTAGCCAAAGGTGAGAAAGTCAGACAGGTGTAGTGATGATTAGTAAACAGGTAAATGTAGCAGAGATTGGCTCAGTCAAGGAATTCGTGGAGAAGGTTGTAGGCCTTTGCTCAGCAGTGGACTTGCAATGGCCGATGATGATGATGATGATGATGATGTGGAGGAGGAGGAGGAGGAGGAGGAGGAGGAGGAGAAAGAGGACGAGGAGAGATTCAGAGACAGACTGAGATGATGATGATGATGATGATGATGATGAGAAGGAGGAGGAGGAATAGGAGTAGAAGGAGGAAGAGGAAGAGGAAGAGGAAGAGGAAGAGGACAAGGGCGAGGAGAAATTCAGAGACAGACAGAGATGACGATGACAATGATGACGGTGGTAGTGGTGGTGGTGGTGTTGATAATAATGATGACGACAATGATAATGATGCTGATGATGATGATGACAATGATGATGATGATAAATTCAGAGATAGCTTAAGAAGAAGAAAGGAAAAAGTTAAACACACAAAATGGAATTAATAGACAGAAGAATAATGTCTGACTTTCATGGAGAGAATTTGAGCTTATCTCTGAGGTTATATTATAAGGGAAGCTAGAAAGGAAAAATGAGGTGGCAGGAAGAGAAGAAATATGTTTGTAATTATGGCATGTGTGTGTGTGTGTTTGTGTGTGTTTTTACCTAATTCTTACCTAATTGTTCTTACCTAATTGTATCTTTACAGGAATGAGTCAAGCTCGTACTGTCCCGTGTCTTAAACCATATTTATCGTACATATCCTTAAATTTGTGAATTGTTTTGGCACACACTATTTCATTCGGTAGTGCATTCCATTGATCAATTGCTCTGTTTGGGAAACTGAATTTCCTTACGTCTTTATCACCTCTCTTCTTATGCAGTTTTTTGCAGTGTCCTCTTGCTGATGCTTCTCCCTATGTTAAGTAATCATTTATGTCTATTTTCTCCTTCCCTGATATGCACTTATATAGCATTATCATGTCACCTCTTTTCCTTCTCTCCTGTAGTGTTGGTAGATTCAGTTTATTTAGTCTTTCTTCGTATCTTAGGTCCCTTAAGCTTGGTATCCATCTTGTAGCGGCCCTTTGAACTTTTTCAATATTGTCTATGTGTTTTTTGAGATGAGGACTCCAGACTACTGATGCATATTCCAGGGTTGGTCTAATGAATGATGTTATTATCCTTCTTAGCATGTCTTCATTTATGTATGTGAATGCTATTCTCATATTTGCAAGCAGTGTATACATGTTCCGTACCTTCTCGCTGATATGGTCAGCCGGAGATAGTCTGTTATTGATAATCACACCTAGGTCTTTCTCTCTTTCTGATGTGTATAGGGTTTTATTTCCTAACTTATAATCCCAATCAGGTCTTTTTCCACTTTTACCAAACTTGATTACATGACACTTGTCCACATTGAATTCCATTTGCCATGTACTACTCCATTCATGAAGTTTATTTAATTCTTCCTGTAGCTCTCTACAAGAGTCTGTGTTAGTATTTCTCCTTTGTATTTTTGCATCATCTGCAAACATATTCAGATAGCTCTCATTTCCAGTGTTACTGTTTATATCATTTAAATTGCTTACAACACTGGTCAGTGATACTGGTCGGTAGTTGAGTGGATTTTTTCTATTTCCTTTCTTGAATAAGGGGACGATATTTGCTTTTTTCCAAATATCAGGTAGTTTACCTTGACTCAAGGATTTCTTGAAAATTAAAAATAATGGTTTACTTAACTCCTTTGCACATTCTCGTAGTACCCAACATGAAATTTCATCAGGACCACTTGCTTTTCCTCTGTCTAATCTACTTAACTCCTCCTGTATTACTTTTTCTGCTATTTGTATATCTGGTAGTATGTGTGGACATGCATGTTCCACATAGTCCCTCTCAAAATTTTTATCTTCTGTAAAAACTAATTGGAAATTCTTATTTAGTGCTTCACAAATATCTTTCTCTTGTGTATAAGTGATTCCCTCGTCCGTAATGGATTGTATTATATCTTTTACTTTGGTTTTGCTTCTGATGTAGCTGTAAAATACTTTGGTTGATCACTACTTTTATCTGTTATATCCTCCTCAAACTGTTTTGGGGCTTCCCTCCTTATTCTTGTATAATCGTTTCTAGCCTGTCTGTAATTATTATACGCCCTTTCACTATTGTGTCTTCTGTATCTATTCCACAACAAATCTCTTCTTTCTTTTGATTTTTTACATTCCGTATTGAACCATTTCTGTATTTTCTTATCTGCTTCTTTGTGCTGTGGGATGTACTTCTGGACTCCTATTTCATAAAATTCACAGAATTTTTTATATACAGCATTTAAATCTTGTCCTCTAAGGTCATTTTCCCAATCAACTTCTAAGAAATACTTCTTTAGGTCATGATAATTTCCCTTTTTATAGTTTAGGCTCTTTTTGTAACTGTCATTGCTGTTAACTATGTCATATGCTATCCTGAAGTTATAATTTAGTACTGCATGATCGCTTTTGCCGAGTGGAGGGTGATATATTAAACTGTCAATATCATTTTCTTGCCTAGTAAATATTAGATCTAGCACTGAAGGTACATCGAGTCCTCTTTTTCTGATGGTTTCCCTCACATGTTGCATTAGGAAAAACTCTTGCACGAGATCCAGGAGCTTTTGGTCCCAACAGCTTTCTTGGCTAATTATATCTAGAGTATTCCAATTTATATTTGTATTAAAATCCCCAGTTAATATAATTCTTTCCGATTTCTCTTCCATTTTATGTAGTAATGATCTTAAACTCTGAATTGTACTCTCTGCCAGGTCCTCATATTCATCTCTTTCCCATGTGTTTGATCTGGGTGGCATGTACAAATTGGCTACAATTACTTTCCCTTCAGATGTGTTGATCTCTACTGCAATCAGTTCTACTTGTGATGGTATATCTAGTTTTACTTCATTGACTTTTAGATTTTTCTTAGTTAATATTATAATTCCTCCTCCTTTTTTTAAATTTCTGTCTCTTCTCCATATATTGTATTCCTCTAAGTTTAGTATGTCATTGGATATCCTTGGTGTTAATTTTGTCTCAGTTAGGCATATTATTTGTGGTTCATTTTCTCTGACATGATCATTCATCTCTAGTAATTTAGATACCATTCCATCCACATTTGAGTACATGAACCTTATCATCTTGTTTATATACTTGTCATGACATGGTTTTACTACCTTCCTCCTTTTTATTCCATCCTGTTTGTGTACCACTTTCGTACCTGCAATCCTATTACTTTGTAAAAATATTTCTTCTTCTCCTCTTCTGATCTTCCCTCATTTTTTGTTTTTGCTTCCTCCCTTTTCTCTTTCAGTAATTCCAGTTCCTCTTGTGTTAGGCATCTTTTTATCCATACATTTTTGAACTCCTCTTTTTCCATAAGATTCTTTGCATTTTTTAGTATCTCTTCCACAGTGTTTACACTCTGGAAAGTCACCTTTAGAGGTCTTGTCTTGCTTTTCTCGTATTTCCCTAACCTTTTGTGTTCCTCTATGTCTTTACTACAGATTTCCTCTGATACTTCTTTCAGTAAGTTCATTACATTTGCCATCTCCTTTTTGTCTCTTGTGATCTTGTTTTTTACTTCTTCCTCTTCTATACCAGTGATTACTATAGAATTTTTTATATCTACTGAATCTCTGACTAACTTTGGATTGTTTTGGATTATTCTTTTCACTTCCTTTTTAATGCCTTTTTCCTCCATCCTTGTTTCTAAGTCTTTCTTTACTTTCACCATTTCAGCATACGTGGTTTCCACATCATTTTTGTAGCTTTGCACAGCTTCATTCACCTGTGTTATCTTCTCAGTATCACTGCTCTGGTCTATAAGACTGCTTACTTGCCTAATTGTCTCTGTGTCATTTTTTAACTCTTACATAACACTCTCGTGATTGACTACTGTACTTGCCATTTCACTCATTTTCTTCCTAAGTGTACTCAATTCCACTGTTAGTTTACTGATGGTTGTGTCTTTCTTATTGGCCTCCCTTCCTAGTTTTTCTATTTCTTCCTTTTGCAAGTGCATCTGCTTCTTTATTTCATCAATTTCATTTTTGAAAGCCATTTCTAGTTTGTGTACACGTTCAACCAGGCTATTGTGAGTCTCCACTTCAACCAGTTCTTGGTAGAAATCATCATTTTGCTTTCTACCTTTATCCCTTTTCTTTTCCAAATTTGCTTTACTAAAGTATGTATCCATTTTGCAATACTAAAAGTACAGAGTATGTACTTACATTCCCCGTGCTGCTGTAGTCTAAACAAACCTCAAATGACTGAGTGCATTGTTTCGTCTTGGTTCTCTTTTCTGTTTGAACAAGTCTTGTTTAAACTTATTATTTTTTTTTTCTTTTAATAATGAAAAATCATTTAGTCTAACCTGGTACAGAGCTTGACTCATACAAAGATACTAATTTAGGTAATGCCACTGGCCGTGTTGGTTCGGTACGGAGCGCCGATGTCGCACGTCTGCCTCGATTGACTCCCTGTGTGTGTGTGTGTGTGTGTGTGTGTGTGTGTGTGTGTGTGTGTGTGTGTGTGTGAGAGAGAGAGAGAGAGAGAGAGAGAGAGAGAGAGAGAGAGGCTAAATGGTGGTATGGTAGGTCACTAAGGGAAGGATAGATGGAGAGGGGAAGACAAATATAAAACTCAAAGATAAAGAGCAAAATATTGAAAGGGGAGAGGGAGAGGAGAAAAATAAAAGGAAGAGGAAGAATGGACGGAAAGACGAATAACATGAGGAGAAAGCAATATGGTGTGTGTGTGTGTGTGTGTGTGTGTGTGTGTGTGTGTGTGTGTGTGTGTGTGCCAGTAAAGCGCTACCCACTCATGGTGAATGTTGTTGGTAATTCCTTTATGTTGCTTTTAGCTTTCAGGGTCACACACACACACACACACACACACACACACACACACACACACACACACACACACACACACACACACACACACACAGATAGACAGACAGACAGGGAAACAGGTAAATAGATTGACAGACAGAGAGGTATAGAGATAGAGCACACACACACACACACACACACACACACACACACACACACACACACACAGCATTCAACGTATCTAATTATTGATATGCAAGTCAATAAATCAGTTGCGGAAAGTTTACACAAATCGTTCAGTAGAAAAGAAATGATAAAACTAAATCTATTTTCCTTTCATTACAAGATATATAGCGTGGTATTCTCATTGGTTAAGGTCCCTAACACTTTTTCCTAAGCGATTTATTTTGCTTATTACACCTTATTGTCCAATTCTGTGTTACGTAAATTTTTCAAACATCACCATACTCTGCACTGATAATGTACAAAAGGATGTTAACCAGCCATATCCAAAAATAAATCGCTAAAGAAGACTTGTTAGGGAGCTTCCTTAACAGACGAGAATATTCCCCATAGAGTGAGAAAGACCAGTATAAATAGCAGTTGTACTTTATATATTAAAAAAAAATGTGGAATTTTTGACAGAAAATTAAATAACTGAATAAATGTATGGCTAACAAAGGACAGGTAAGAAAAACAGGCAATGCATCAACGTTCATTTTTACTTCGATAGTAAAGAGAAACATTTATGTGTAAATGTACAGCTGGCAACACATTAACCTGGTACAGCATCAATGTGTGTGTGTGTGTGTGTGTGTGTGTGTGTGTGTGTGCGTATGAGAGGTCTGGCATTTGGCACACTTGACACCCTTGACAACAACGCAAGATCATGCAAGGAGAGTGAGAGAAGAGTTCTGGACAAATGTAGAAGAGTGCATGGAAAAGTTTGGAAGGAATGAGAGAGTGCTTTTGATCGGTGATATGAATGGTAAAGTAGGGAATGTGAAGGTGGATGGAATAGTTGGTGAGTGGGGTGTGCCTGCTGAGATAGATGAGAATGGCAGTGCGTTAGTGGACATTTGTGCTGGGAGGGGGTTGGCGATAGCCAATACCCTCTTCAGGCATAAAATGATCCACAGGTATACATGGCGAGTGATGAGAAGGGTGGGTGGTAGGCAGAATGAAAGGAAGGCAATGATTGATTATGTGTGTATGTGGATGAAAGGATGCGAAAAAGTGTACCGGTAATGGATGCAAGAGCTTATAGAGGTTGGGGGAGTGGACTTTCTGATCACCACTTGGTGGTGGCCAGAATCAAGGTCCACTTAGGATGGAGCAATAGAAGAAGGGAAGGACGAGAAGAAGGAGTATTTGTAAGGAGAGTGGAAAGGGTACAAGAGGATGAGAAAAAGGCAGAGTATAAGAGAGAAGTAGAGGAACGATTGGGCAAATATGAATTGGAACAGATTGGGGACGTGGAAGGTGTGTGCAGGATATTTACAGAAGAAGTATGTGCAGCATGTAATGTGGTGTGTGGGATGAAGAGAAGACGGAGGGGTGTGCAAGGAACAGCGTGGTGGAATGAAGAGGTGAGACAGGTTGTGGCACAAAAGAAGAAAGCATACAACGAATGGATGAGAAATAGGGGCGTGGAAGAAGTTGAGAGGCGGAAGAGAGAATTATACGCAGAAAGAAAGAGGTGAAAAGATTAGTAAGAGAGAGTAAGAAGAGAGCGGATGAGGGATTTGGAAGGAATTTGAGTGTAAAGTAGAGGGACTGTAAGAAAATGTTCTGGAAGGAGGTGAAAAGAGTAAGGGAGGATGGAAGTGAAGTTAGCAGGGAAGTGAAAGATAAAAATGGTAGATTACTAGTGGAGAAGGGAGAAAAAGTGAGCAGATGGAGAGAACACTTTAAGGAATTGTTGAACATAGAGGATGGAAGTAATGCGAGTATAAGTGGCTGGGGAATGGCTGGGAGAAGGAGGGAGGTGAGAAGACAGGAGGAAATCAGTAGGATAGAAGTTGTGGAAGCAATGAAGAAAGTTAAATTGGGGAAACCTCCAGGAATTGATGGAGTGTGTGGTGAAATGCTGAAGTATAGGGCAGAGATAGTAGTAGAATGGATGTGGAAAATGTGCAGATTGGCCTGGGAGGAAGGTAGAGTCCCGGAGGATTGGAAGTCAGGTATAATTATTCCCTTGTACAAAGGAAAAGGGGAAAAAGAAATGTGTGGTAATCATAGGGGCATTTGTCTTCTTAGTATAATAGGAAAAGTGTATGGTAGGATACTTATTGACAGAGTTAGAGAAAGAACAGAGGAATTAGTTGGAGAAGAACAGGGAGGCTTTAGAAAGGGAAGAGGTTGTGTAGATCAGATATTCATTCTTAGAGATTTAGTGGAAAAGTTTCTAGAGAAGGGAAAGAAGTTGTATGCGGCTTTTATGGATTTGGAGAAAACATATGACAGGGTGGATAGACAAGGATTGTGGAAAGTATTAAGAATATATGGAGTAGATGGGAAGTTGTTGAATGCTGTGAAGAGTATGTACGATGGTGCTAAGGCTGCAGTGCGTGTGGATGGTGAACTGAGTGAATTTTTCTCTTTGAAGGTTGGGTTGAAACAGGGATGTGTCATGTCTCCATGGTTGTTCAATCTGTTCATGGATGGGGTAATAAAAGAGGTACAAGGTAGGGTAGTGGATGTTGGAGTGGCCCTGGTGAGAGAGGGTAGTGTTTGGAAACTCCCTGTACTGTTGTTTGCAGATGATACTGTGTTGTTGAGTGAAGACGAAGGGGAGCTGCAAGGCTTGGTGGATGAGTTTGGGAAAGTGTGTAAGATGTGAAATCTAAAGGTGAATGTAGGGAAGAGTAAAGTGGTGGTCTTTGAGAGAGGTGAAGTCAGTGAATGTACAGCGAGGTTGGATGGTGAGGAATTGGAAAATGTGAGTACGATTAAGTACTTGGGTAGTGTGATGAGTAAGGATGGAGGTTTGGAGGATGAAGTGCTTTAAAGGGTACAGCAGGGAAGAAAGGTTGCTGGTTCCTTGAAAGCAGTGATAAGAAACAGGGAAGTGAGCATGGAAGTGAAAAAGTTACTACATGACAGTATTATGATACCAACCCTGATGTATGGAAGTGAAGCTTGGACGTTGCTGGAAGGACACAAGTCAAGAGTGAGAGCAGTGGAAATGAGTTATTTAAGAGGAGCCTGTGGAGTCACATGGAGAGACAGGCTGACAAATGAGGATATAAAGGAGCGTTGTGGTGTGGATGTGGATGTGATAGGAAACGTTAGGAGGAATACACTGAGGTGGTTTGGCCATGTGGAGAGGATGGAGGGTGAAAGACTGACGAAGAGAGTGTATGTGAGTGAGGTGGAGGGGGGCAGAGGGAGGGGGAGGCCGAGGATGAGATTGAGGGATGGGGTGGAGAGGTATATGAGAGAGGGGTGTGTGAGTTGGGAGTGGGGCAGTGAAATGGCGGGGGACAGGGCGACGTGGAGGCGATTTGTTTGTGGCCACCCCGAACGGGATTGAGGCGTCTGGCAATAGACAGATAGATAGATAGACACCCTTGATATAATGACATAATTCGTTACACTGACAGGAATGAACGCAGGTGTTACATAGCAGTTGAAATGGCCAGGTAACCATGATGCATGAATGTCTGAAATTATAGCTAGACCTCCACTACACACACACACACACACACACACACACACACACACACACACACACACTGTATCGTGTGTATGTGTGGTCAAGTATACGTATGGCCATTTCAGTACTACATGTCGTTATTCCATTGCAGTGTATACCTGAACTGGTACAGTTCCTTGGCCTGTATTCTCGTCGGTTAAGGAAGCTCCCTGACACCTTTTTCCAAGTGGATGAGTTTATTTATTACACCTTACTCTTCTCTTCTGCAACATATAAATGCTTACAATATTGCCATACTCTGCATAAATAACACACGAAAGAATATCAACCAGTCATATGCAAAAATAAATCGTTAAGGAAGAGGTGTTCGGGAGCTTCCTTA
>NC_136973.1:17892674-17900174 GCF_032717465.1 Coenobita brevimanus
TGGCTTTCACCCTCTCTCACTTTCTTCCTTTTTCTCACACACCGCTTTTCGATAATCGTGTTTCTGCTCTCTCCTACCTGTGTGTGTGTGTGTGTGTCTGTGTGTGTGTGTGTGTGTGTGTGTGTGTGTGTGTGTGTGTGTGTGTGTGTGTGTGTGTGTGTGTGTGTGTGTGTTGTGTGTGTGTGTTGTGTGTGTGTGTGTGTGTCGTTTATAATGTTATATCACATTATATTTAGTTCGCTTTACAATAACTACAAAAAGAAAAAAAATAAGTAAAGCTTCCGTTTATAATTGACAGTAACCAACTGTATAAAACACACACACACACACACACACACACACACACACACACACACACACACACACACACACACACACCAATCTCACTATGTAATACACCTGGGCAGCACTAATTCACCCCCATCCCCAGAGGTCAATGCCAATCACCGTATAACAGCTGGTAAATTACTGTGGATGAACATGGGGCTAATTACTCCATATTATCACTTGTTATAAAATAGTGGACTGTGTGATTAAATCTTAATTAGCAAAGTGCAATACAAACCCCTAACTATTTATTGTTATTTTTGGTATGTCTGTAGGTATTAGCTCCGTCTCTCCTCCTCCACCATCCACTCACTTGATGTAGTGTTGCCTGCTTCTGCCTTCCCCTTTGTTATTCCTTTTATGTGCCCTCCTCTCTTCCTATTTTTCCCATTCTTCCTGTCATTTTATCTTACCTTTCTTTCTACTTCAGTTAACTCTAAAACGCTGGGTGGTAACCATATAACCAAATAACAGGATGATGTGGAGCATATTATAGGACCCCTGTTTACTGAGCAGAGGGCTGCATATGCAACATCCATCGGGAAACAAACCTTCACACTCTTCCCCGCTCCTCACGACACAAGGAAACATCGGTTCACTGAACGGGATGGTCATACAGGGAAGGTTACTTGTCTGTGGTTGATAGGTCTGATAGGCTAGACAAACAACAGCTTACTTTACATCAACCGACCACAAGGATTATGGATACACATTTGAAGATTAAACAAGGAAATATAGAATATGCTTTTCATCTGAGCCAAGGAAATTAATATTATTATCCGAAAACTTACAAAAACTTGGAGCTGCTGCTGCTTGGTCGATACCGTACTCGTCTGGCGAGGTGTGTGTCTTAAATCTTGTGGTTGAACTCAGTTAGTAGATATAATTTTTTTAAATAGGTGCTGATATATCCCTTTCACTCTAAACTGGCCTAAAACTATCTAACTGTCTATATATAGCCAGACGCCTTAATCCCGTAAGAAGTGGCCACAAACAAATCGCCTCCATGTGGCCCTGTCTCCGCCATTTCATTGCCTCACTCTCTCATATACCTCTTCATTCCATCCCTCCACCTCATCCTTGGCCTCCCCCTCCTTCTCCCCCCCTCCACCTCACTCACATATACTCTCCTCATCAGTCTCTCACTCTCCATCCTCTCCACATGGCCAAACCACCTCAGTGTGTTTCTCCTAACGCTTCCTGTCACATCCACATCCACACCACAGGGATCCTTCACTTCCTGAACTGCCATCCCTTAACCTTCAATGCTGTAGGGGTAGCTTACACTTTTGACAATCACGAAGAAGTGTTTTGAAGAGAATGTGAAGCTGTAGGGATCATTTTCCTCCCCTGAGCTACGAGAAATAAGCTGGAAAAGAATGAAATCTGGGCCAAGTTAAGAGAAAATAAATATGGTTTATCTTTCCCGTGGTTGGATATGGTCACTACCTGTCGTTGCTACCAGTGATATACTCTCTCTCTCTCTCTCTCTCTCTCTCTCTCTCTCTCAAAAGCATCAATATTTAACTGTCACGAGGCATACAATTTTGCTCGGCCAATATCCACCTGACATTACAAGAAATATCAGTGTTTATTTCAAGTGTCATGAGAGAGAGAGAGAGAGAGAGAGAGTTTTCTCACATACGGCACGATTAATATCAGGCTTTTAATCTTTCCGTGGAGAGAGAGAGAGAGAGAGAGAGAGAGAGAGAGAGAGAGAGAGAGAGAGAGAGAGAGAGAGAGACAGACAGACAGACAGACAGACAGACAGACAGAGTGAGAGAGAGAGATTTTGCACACATACTGCACGATTAATTCCTGGCTTTTAATCTTTCCGTGAAAAGAGAGAGAGAGAGAGAGAGAGAGAGAGAGAGAGAGAGAGAGAGAGAGAGAGAGAGAGAGAGAGAGAGAGAGAGAGAGAGTTTGCGCACATACTGCGCTATTAATACCAGGCTTTTAATCTTTCCGTGAAGAGAGAGAGAGAGAGAGAGAGAGAGAGAGAGAGAGAGAGAGAGAGAGAGAGAGAGAGAGAGAGATTTACAGCAGCTGTCAATCTTGCCTTCCTTTCTTCTATATGTTCATTAATATTCTGTTGCCAATAAATGTTGATATATCGTGTGTTAAATTCAACCTTGTCTGTTTATAAGGCACTGTTGATGAGAGTCCACAGTTCTGTCAATAAATAAATTATCCTTTATACTAGTTATTTATAAAACTTTACTGCAATTATTAGTGAGGAAACAATAGCCGGTATTCTCGCCAGTTAAAGAAGCTCCCCAACACCTTTCCTGTGCGATTTAGTTTGCTTAGTACACCTTACTGTCCTTCCCGGTGTTATGTAAATCCTTCCAAAATCGCCATACCCGGGATGAACATCGTAAGAAAGGATTTAAACCAGCCATATCCAAAAATTAATCTCTAAGGAAGAGGTGTTAGGGAGCCTCCTTACCCTACGAAATAGAGGCCAAAGCAAGAGTAACGATTTTAACCATATCAAAAAAATCCAACTGAAACTTTACACCTAAAAATATTTCACAAGTGACTGGCAAAGCCTGTGAAAGTGTAGGATTTCAGTGTGGTATTAAATGAACAGGAATTAGGCTGGTGTAATACCATAAATTATACCAGCACTGTGACAGGCGTGTGGAGAGTGGTTTTAATTGTTTGACTATGTGTGGCTTCTTTCTGCTTGATTTTACCGTGCTGAGTTTGTGAGAGGAATGAAAAGAATTGATTGGAAATGGTGACTCTCTCTCTCTCTCTCTCTCGCTTTTAATCAGGCTATCCACTTCATTTTCTGTCGGGCTGCTTCCCTGCCTCTATTTCTGCCTCCGTCTTTACCCTCTCACTCTTTAGCTCGTATTCTCGTCTGAAGAAAGCTCCCTAGCATCTCTTCCTCAGCGACTTATTTTTTGACGCGACTGGTTAATATCAAATTGTGTTATTTATGCTCAGTATGGCGGTATGTGAATGATTTAAGTGACACAGACGAGGACAGTAAGGAGAAATAAGCCAATAAAGTCGCTTAGGGAGAAGAATGCGGTCTCTCTCTCTCTCTCTCTCTCTCTCTCTCTCTGACACACACACACACACACACACACACACACGACGCTGGCTACTACGATACTCATTAACTAAAACTGTCTCTGTTCTCAGTTTCAGTAATAATGACGTCTCACTTTTAGGCACACTTCTTACCCTCAGTGTTTTTCTTTCCCTCAGTGTTTTTCTTTCCCTCAGTGTTTTTCTTTCCCTCAGTGTTTTTCTTACCCTCAGTGTTTTTCTTACCCTCAGTGTTTTTCTTTCCCTCAGTGTTTTTCTTTCCCTCAGTGTTTTTCTTACCCTCAGTGTTTTTCTTACCCTCAGTGTTTTTCTTTCCCTCAGTGTTTTTCTTTCCCTCAGTGTTTTTCTTTCCCTCAGTTTTTTTCTTTCCCTTATTTTTTTTCTTTCCCTTATTTTTTCTTTCCCTCAGTGTTTTCTTACCGTCAGTGTTTTTCTTACCCTCAGTTTTTTCTTACCCTCAGTTTTTTATTTTATGCACACTTCTTACCTTCAGTTTTATTCAGAAACTTTGAACCTGGCCAGGGAATGCAAACAGAAATAATTTTGAGGAAACAGAAGGCAAGGGAACCAACTGAAGCCTTCATGTGTGTGGTATGAATGAGGAAACACAGGCCTGTATTCCCGTCTGTTAAGGAAGCCCCGGAACACCTTTTCCTTGGCGACTTATTTTGCTTATTACACATTACCGTCCTTCTCTGTGTTGCATAAATAATTTTAACGTCGTCATACTTTCCAGAGGTAACGTGCAAAAATTTAAACAGTCATTTCCAAAATAAATCGCTAAGGAAGAGGTGCTAGGGAGCTTACTAAAGTGATGGGAATATGGACTATGGTAAAGACTCCACTTTTTATTACCTGACTTAAAAAAGAAAACGGCTCTATCATAATGTACTACGAAAATCACATCAAAAGTTGCCTGACAAGCGAGGACAATTTTGCATGTAGTCTGGTGGCCAGCGTTTCTCAGCACTCCCAGCTCCTATGACTCACTTCAACAGAACAAAATTGTCTGAAGTTACCTGAAGGGAGTACCAGGGCTGTCTACATCGTGTTGAGGGACAGTACTGATGGTCTTAGTAGTGATGGTCTCAGTAGAAGTGATGGTCTTTGTACGGTGAGACGCTGAGGGTGCGACCACACTAGCTTCAAACACGTGATCGTCAAGAGGAAACGAAGCTCAGGGGCCCGTCCAACACTCAGATATTGCACTGATTCTAACACGGTGATTCGTTTCTACCTGTCGATCATGTGTTTCGAGCAAGAGTGGCCGCACCCACATGGCTCACTATCGAAAAAAAAAAAAAAAAATCGCGTGCCGTTATCTGAGGTAGAATGATAACCTTGTCGGGATCCTGAGGGTTAACTTAGATTTATCTCATGTAATTGTGGCCATTTTCCTGAACATAGATAAGCTAGTGCATGTTTTAGCCTTTTGGGCCTTTCGTTCTCCCTGATTCTCTTCACATCGATTATAAATGTGGGACTATAAATGTGGGACTATAAATGTGGGACTATAAATGTGGAAATATAAATGTGAGAATATAAATGTGGGAATATAAATGTGGAAATATAAATGTGGAAATATAAATGTGGAAATATAAATGTGGGAATATAAATGTGGAAATATAAATGTGGAAATATAAATGTGGGAATATATATGTGGGAATATAAATGTGGGAATATAAATGTGGGAATATAAATGTGGAAATATAAATGTGGAAATATAAATGTGGGAATATATATGTGGGAATATAAATGTGAGAATATAAATGTGGGAATATAAATGTGGAAATATAAATGTGGAAATATAAATGTGGGAATATAAATGTGAGAATTTCTGCTCACGATAATATGCTCGACTACACAAAGGCTCAAAGTGATTTTTTTTTTTTTTATAAACGGTACAAAAAAAAAAAAAATCTATATTACCGTCATAAAATGTTGTAGGTGAGGGACATCCACCATCCACTCACTGAATTTAGTGAAACCTTAGTGTTCCTCTACACTGAAAGGCCAAATGGAGCATTGTAGCCTAAGGGGTAGGATTGTCAGACATATTTAAGATCGATCCTCCGTCCTAACTTACATTTGTTTAACAGGAAGAACTAGACAAGAAAATATTTTGCACTGCCTTCCTTGATCTTCCTGCAGAAAACATTTATAATCTACAGTAATTATCGTCTGGTAATTAAGACCTAGTTATGAAGTTAGGACAGGACACAGGGCAAGACCTGACAGCCTCCTTGTCCCTCCTGCAAATCATAACCTAAGTTACGACAGGGAACCGATGGTAAGTGCGTTTGTGTGTCCCGGCCCAGGAGACCGTGTAGTGCGTAAGAAGGTGATCATAGAACCAAGTAGACCATTGGTGGTAGAGTGGGTTTAGGCGCTTCAAATGGCTATGACCCAGAACGGTGTATATTAACAGTGGAGACGTGGGTAGGGTTTGTTTCTTACCTAATGCTACTCCAACGTGTCGAAGTATTATTATTATTTTTATTATTATTAATATTATTGTTTAATATCATCCTTTGTAGCAGTAGTAACAACAGCAGTATTAGTAGCAGTATTAGCATTATTTATAGTAGCAGTACTGCAAACTCACAGGCAAAAAAAGGTAAATCGGCAACAGCAGCGGTACATAACCCTGTCTATTATCATACCTGAAAACTAATGCTGACTAATCCCCTCTCACAACCCACCACACAACACAACACTACATTCTGGATTTACAGATTAGTTGTACCAGCCCGTTCATGTGCGTTAATCCCTCTGTGATTACACCGAGAGAGAGAGAGAGAGAGAGAGAGAGAGAGAGAGAGAGAGAGAGAGAGAGAGAGAGAGAGAGAGATTGCAGAGGTAATGAAAACAAATAAGTGAATGTGGAGAGAGAGAGAGAGAGAGAGAGAGAGAGAGAGAGAGAGAGAGAGAGAGAGAGAGAGACAGAGATTGCAGAGGTAATGAAAAAAAAAATAAGTGAATGTGGAGAGAGAGAGAGAGAGAGAGAGAGAGAGAGAGAGAGAGAGAGAGAGAGAGAGAGAGAGAGAGAAACAAATCAGCCTATATGAAGTTACAACACCTTCACTTCACCTCACAAATCAGTACCAATACATCTGATCCAGACGCAGATTTTCGAATCGTAGACGAGTTAAGATATATGAGTTAAGTTGGTGCGATCATCCTGGGAAGAGAAACCTGTGTGCTTTGTTAAAAATGGCTTCTAAATGGCCACGTTTGTTTGGCGCTACGAGGAAGTTGAAAATATCGACACTGGTAAAATTTGACAGCTTCAATCAGGTTTCAGTAATATAAATATCGTGTGAATATAGCTTTGACATAACGTGAAGTACTTGCTGGACAATTTTGTGTTTCCATTTCGCCGTATATAGACAATTATAAGCAATATCTGAAAGTGTGTGAAACAATGGACGGTCTTCGGTACTGGCTCTTCCTTATTTACGGCAAAACTGATGCATGACATTGTTCACCGAATACTTGGGCCCGTACTCTTGTCGGTTGTGCTCCCTAATACCTCATCCTAAGAGATTAGCGATGTTTGACGAATTTATGTAACACAGAAGAGGAGAGTAAAGTGTAATAAACAAAATAAATTGCGTAGAGAGAAGTGTCTGGGAGATTCCTTAATGGACGAGAATACAAGCATTGGAATTAGTTCAAAAATATTTTCACGCGATATTTCTCTATATTAAAGGTGATTTGTGCTAATACTACAGAAATTATCATTGTCCAAAATTTCTTTGCGGGCCAATACTCACAAGTGGCCAATTCGGACATGTAACCTGCACTACGAGGTCATCACCAGCAATCTGTCTTTTTACCTGAGCTCGCCACCACATCTCTGATCACTGGACGGCAGGAGCAACACGAATGGCCGGCGAAATGGACTTACGTAAATATTCCTGTTCACATTCCCCGAACTGCCTCTCTTTGCAACTCGCTTCCCAAGAGTAGTTTCCCGCCAAACTGCAACCCACACAGTTCAAGTCCACTGTTACAGGTTTTTTATGAACAGAGGACACCTGTATTCTGGTGTATGGATTTTTTTTTTTTTCAATCCGTTTTTTCTTCCTCTGTTCATCTTACGGAAAA
>NC_136973.1:17902674-17920174 GCF_032717465.1 Coenobita brevimanus
TTCCTCCTAAATCCTTTACCGACTCTTCCTGGTTCTCTTCCTGTCCTCCCTCCTCCTCTTCCTAGTTCTCTTCCTGTCCTCCCTCCTCCTCTTCCTAGTTCTCTTCCTGTCCTCCCTCCTCCTCTTCCTAGTTCTCTTCCTGTCCTCCCTCCTCCTCTTCCTAGTTCTCTTCCTGTCCTCCCTCCTCCTCTTCCTAGTTCTCTTCCTGTCCTCCCTCCTCCTCTTCCTAGTTCTCTTCCTGTCCTCCCTCCTCCTCTTCCTAGTTCTCTTCCTGTCCTCCCTCCTCCTCTTCCTAGTTCTCTTCCTGTCCTCCCTCCTCCTCTTCCTTCCCTCCTGGGTTCGTATTCTCGTCAATTAAAGAGGCTCTCTAACACCTTTTCCTTTGCGATTTATTTTTGGATATGGCTGGTTAATATCCTTCTGTACGTTATTTATCCAGAGTATGGCGATATTAGAAGGATTGATGTATTTCAGAGGTGGACAGTAAGGTATAAGTGAGAAAATTAGTTGCTTAGTAAAATATGTTACGGAACTTTCTTAACGGAGAAGAATATTCCTAACACCTCTTCCTTAGCGATTTATTCCTGGGTGTGGCCGATTAATATCCTTTTGTACGTTATTTAAGCAGAGTATGGCGACACTAGAGTGAAGGATGTAATACTAACCTGGACTGTAAGATGTACTACGGAAAATTAAGTTGATTAGGAAAAGGTGTTAGGGAGCTTCTCTAATTTTTAGGAGCATGAATGTTTCCCTCAGACAAGGAGTGTATGTTTTCACCCCTATTTGTTAGTTTGTCTGTCTGTCAGCAGGATTACTCAAAAACTAAAAGAGAGATTTGGACCAAATTTGGTGGGTAGATAACACATGTCCCAGGGAACAATCGATTAACTTTTGGCACCGATCCGGATCGTATTACAGATTCTGGATCTGGAAAACACTTTTTGTAAAACCCTAATCAGTGATGAGAAAACCTAACCCATTATGAAGAGTGGTTTGGAAATTACGTTGCCCTTGTCGGAGAGATGCGCTCCACTGAGTGCCCCTCTAGCTTCTGCAATATAATTGAGATTATGAAAAAGGAATTACATTTTTAATAATTTCGCTGCCACGTGCGAGTATAAATATTTGACTCTTTGATAATACTTCAGTTATACTTCTTGTCTCCCTAACACCTGTTTCTAAGCGATTGAATTTGTTTATTACTCTTTACTATCCTCTTCTGTGCCATTTAGATCATTCCAGTACCACAATACTCAGCATTAATAACACACAAACTGATATTAACTAGCCGTATCGAAAAATAAATTGCTTAGGAAAAGGTGCTTGGAAGCTTCCTTAACCAACGAGAATACGAACCTTGGTCTTCCGTATCTTAATAATAAAACTTTCTCTTTCACATTAAAACAATCTTGGGCTCGTGAAAGAAACACCCTAACACCTCTTCCTTACCGATTTATTTTGGGGGTACGCCTGGCTCATATCGTTTGGTACGTCATTTATAGTACATGAGGGGGGGGGAGTGAGTTGGGGGGAGGACAGTCAAATGGTGGGTGACAGAGCTACTTGGAGGCGTTTTGTCTGCGGCCACCCTTTGCGGGATTAGGGCGTCGGCCTAAAGATACAGATAGACGTTGTTTATGCAGGGTATGAAGAGAAGACGGAGGGGGGTGCAAGGAACAGCGTGGTGGACTGAAGAGGTGAAACGGGCTGTGGCACAAAAGAAGAAAGCATACAATGAATGGATGAGAAATAGGGGCGTGGAAGAAGTTGTGAGGCGGAAGAGAGAGTTATATGTAGAAAGAAAGAGAGAGGTGAAAAGATTAGTAAGAGAGAGTAAGAAGAGAGTGGATGAGGAATTTGGAAGGAATTTGAGTGTAAAGTGGAGGGACTGTAAGAAAATGTTCTGGAAAGAGGTGAAAAGAGTAAGACAGGGTGGAAGTGAAGTTAGCAGGGGAGTGAAAGATAAAAATGGTAGATTACTAGTGGAGAAGGGAGAAAAAGTGAGCAGATGGAGAGAACACTTTAAGGAATTGTTGAACGTGGAGGATGGAAGTAATGCAAGTATAAGTGGCTGGGGAATGGCTGGGAGAAGGAGGGAGGTGAGAAGACAGGAAGAAATCAGTAGGATAGAAGTTAGGAAGCAATGAAGAAAGTTAAATCAGGGAAAGCCCCAGGAATTGATGGAGTGTGTGGTGAAATGCTGAAGCATGGGGGAGAGATAGTAGTAGAATGGATGTGGAAGATGTGCAGATTGGCCTGGGAGGAAGGTAGAGTCCCGGAGGATTGGAAGTCAGGTATAATTATTCCCTTGTACAAAGGAAAAGGGGAAAAAGAAGTGTGTGGTAATCATAGGGGCATTTGTCTTCTTAGTATAATAGGAAAAGTGTATGGTAGGATACTTATTGACAGAGTTAGAGAAAGAACAGAGAAATTAGTTGGAGAAGAACAGGGAGGCTTTAGGAAGGGAAGAGGTTGTGTAGATCAGATATTCATTCTCAGATCTTTAGTGGAAAAGTTTCTAGAGAAGGGAAAGAAGTTGTATGTGGCTTTCATGGATTTGGAGAAAGCATATGACAGGGTGGATAGACTAGGATTGTGGAAAGTGTTAAGAATATATGGAGTAGATGGGAAGTTGTTGAATGCTGTGAAGAGTATGTACGATGGTGCGAAGGCTGCAGTGCGTGTGGATGGTGAACTAAGTGAATCTTTCTCTTTGAAAGTTGGGTTGAAACAGGGATGTGTCATGTCTCCATGGTTGTTCAATCTGTACATGGATGGGGTAATAAAAGAGGTACAAGGTAGGGTAGTGGATGTTGGAGTGGCCCTGGTGAGAGAGGATAGTGTTTGGAAACTCCCTGTACTGTTGTTTGCAAATGATACTGTGTTGTTGAGTGAGGACGAAGGGGAGCTGCAAGGCTTGGTGGATGAGTTTGAGAGAGTGTGTAAGAAACGGAATCTAAAGGTGAATGTAGGGAAGAGTAAAGTGATGGTCTTTGAGAGAGGTGAAGTTAGTGAATGTACAGCGAGGTTGGATGGTGAGGAATTGGAAAATGTGAGTACGTTTAAGTACTTGGGTAGTGTGATGAGTAAGGATGGAGGTTTGGAGGGTGAAGTGCTTGAAAGGGTACAGCAGGGAAGAAAGGTTGCTGGTTCTTTGAAAGCAGTGATAAGAAACAGGGAAGTGAGCATGGAAGTGAAAAAGTTACTACATGACAGTATTGTGATACCAACTCTAACATACGGAAGTGAAGCTTGGACGTTGTTGGAAGGACACAAGTCAAGAGTGAGAGCAGTGGAAATGAGTTATTTAAGAGGAGCCTGTGGAGTCACATGGAGAGACAGGCTGACGAATGAGGATATAAAGGAGCGTTGTGGTGTTGATGTGGATGTGATAGGAAGCGTTATGAGGAACACACTGAGGTGGTTTGGCCATGTGGAGAGGATGGAGGGTGAAAGACTGACGAAGAGAGTGTATGTGAGTGAGGTGGAGGGGGGAAAGAGGGAGGGGGAGGCCGAGGATGAGATGGAGAGATGGGGTGGAGAGGTATATGAGAGAGGGGGGTGTGAGTTGGGAGCAGGGGAGTGAAATGGCGGGGGACAGGGCGACTTGGAGGCGATTTGTTTGTGGCCACCCCAAACGGGATTGAGGCGTCTGGCAATAGATAGATAGATAGATGATGACACCAGAATATTTTAAGTAACACAAAATTGGAAGGAACGATGTAACAAGCAAAATAAATCGCTCAGGAAGAGGTATTAGGCAGCTTACTTAACCTGTGAGAATACGGATCCGTTCGCTGGAAGTCTACGGAGTGAAAAACCGGATCTTCGACATCCATATTCTATTTTCTTCTCATTTACAAAGCTACTCAGTTTTATGTTTAATTTTTTAATTGGCATTATCTGAGGTAGATTCTCTCTCTCTCTCTCTCTCTCTCTCTCTCTGGTAAATATGCCTTTATAATGCCTTCCTCTCACTAACTGATGTCTATAAACCGTATTAACAGCAACAATAAGAGTTCAAAACAATTTTCTCGAGTCAATAGATTGAGTACAACAAGCCTTTATAATCTCTTCTGTTTCTTTATGTTGGATAGATAGATAGATGTAGATAGATAGGGACAGATAGACATAGATAGATAGATATAGACAGATAGACAAACAGACAGATATCATTGGGATGGAATGTTTCGTACATGTATATATTTAAAGATATTGAGAAGTAAAAGGCCAAATAAACCGCTAAGGAAGAGATGTTAAGATATATATATATATATATATATATATATATATATATATATATATATATATATATAACAAAGTAATACATTTTATCGAGCACGGCTTTATCATTTCTCCAATATTCTGTATGTTATATATATCATTAGCAGTGACTATTCTGTACGTGAAATCAACTAAATGATATTAACCCTTTATTAGGCCAGCTAAACCGCTGACGAAGAGAAGCTAAGATAAATCATTAGGTTCAGAAATACAGCCCAGTAGAACTTAATAGATCGTAAGCTGTAAAAGGCTAAATAAACCGCTGACGAAGAGAGAGAACGAGAGAGAGAGAGAGAGAGAGAGAGAGGGGGGGGGAGGTTTTAAGATATTTATTAACCAACGAAATTCATCTCACAATCTGCTGACACTGACAATATTGGAAGAAGGCAAAATAAACCACTAACTAGGAGATGTTACGATATATATTACTAACTGGGAGATCTAGGGTGGGAGAATGTACACAAAGGGGGAGAAGGGGAGACAGTGGGGGGGGGAAGGGAAATTTAAAAAGATGTCAAAATAAAAATAATGAAATAAATACAGGGAAAACAGTGGGAAAAATAACGAGAGAAAAAAATAAAAGCAACAACATACAGGCTGGTATTCTCATCGGTTAAGGAAGCTCCCTGACACCTTTTCCTTAGCGATTTATTGTGGGATATGGCTAGTTAGTATAATGGAAGGATTCGTGCAGTAAAGAAGAGGGCAGTAAGGTGTAATAAGCAAACTAAATCGCCTAGGGAAATATGTTAGGGAGCTTCCTCAACCAACAAGAATACCACCCAGGAGAAGCTAGGTAAGGGGTGTATGAGAAAAAGAGAAAGAAAATGGAAGAAAATGTAGATGATTAAAAGAAATATGGAGAGAGAGAGAGAGAGAGAGAGAGAGAGAGAGAGAGAGAGAGAGAGAGAGAGAGAGAGAGAGAGAGAGAGATTGCAGTAAATGAGGAAAAATGAGGAAGACACACACACACACACACACACACACACACACACACACACACACACATACACACACTTCATCATGCGCATTTAACATTTTTCCTCTAGTCAGCCTCCTCATAATTGGCAATGGCGCGGCGGAGGAAGCACAAACACCTGGCAAAATATCCTGGCACACACACACACACACACACACACACACACACACACACACACACACATACATACACACACACACACACACACACACACACACACACACATACATACACACACACACACACACACACACACACACACACACACACACACTTCATCATGCACAATTAAGGTTCTTCCTCGAGTCAGCCTCCTCATAATTGGCAATGGCGAGGCGGAGGAAGCACAAACACCTGGCAAAATATCCTGGCACACACACACACACACACACACACACACACACACACACACACACACACACACACACACACACACACACACACACACACACACACACACACACACACACACACACACACACACTTCATCATGCACAATTAAGGTTCTTCCTCGAGTCAGCCTCCTCATAATTGGCAATGGCGAGGCGGAGGAAGCACAAACACCTGGCAAAATATCCTGGCACACACACACACACACACACACACACACACACACACACACACACACAGCAGAACAGAGGGTGAGTGAGAAATAGTAGGCATAATATTCTAATTACAAAGGAATATAGGTGACAATTACAATACATAGTTTATTATTGTTGCAGCTGGTCTCACTACTAACCAGCTGTGACTACCAGCTGCAACCCGTATCCTTGCACCTCTTCCTTAGCGATTAATTTTTGGTTGCGGTCGGTTAATATAATTCCATATGTTATTTATGAAGAGTATGGTGGTATTAGAATGATTTAAGTAACACTGAGGAGGATAGCAAGGCGTAATAAGCAAATTAAATCGCTTAGGAAGAGGTGTTAGGGAGCTTCTTTTATTGACAAAAATACGAACCTGTAACCTTGAGATACAAATTAAGCAAAGTAATTATGAGAGAGAGAGAGAGAGAGAGAGAGAGAGAGAGAGAGAGAGAGAGAGAGAGAAATGCAGTGGGTAGGTGGTATTTCAAACTGGTATATCGTAAACTGGTATAGTACAAACTGGTACATTACAGAGTGGCATATTATAAACTGGTATATTGGAAACTGGTATATTGCAAACTGGTATATTGCAAACTGGTGTATTGCAAACTGGTATATTGCAAACTGCTATACTGCAAACTGATATACTGCAAACTGGTATATTGCAAACTGGTATATTGCAAACTGGTATATTGCAAACTGGTATACTGCAAACTGGTATATTGCAAACTGGTATATTGCAAACTGCTATACTGCAAACTGGTATATTGCAAACTGCTATACTGCAAACTGGTATATTGCAAACTGCTATACTGCAAACTGATATACTGCAAACTGATATACTGCAAACTGGTATATTGCAAACAGATATACTGCAAACTGATATACTGCAAACTGATATACTGCAAACTGATATACTGCAAACTGGTATACTGCAAACTGATATACTGCAAACTGGTATACTGCAAACTGGTATATTGCAAACTGGTATATTGCAAACTAATATACTGCAAACTGGTATACTGCAAACTGGTATTCTGCAAACTGGTATACTGCAAACTGGTATATTGCAAACTGGTATACTGCAAACTGGTATATTGCAAACTAATATACTGCAAACTGATATACTGCAAACTGGTATACTGCAAACTGGTATATTGGAAACTGCTATACTGCAAACTGGTATACTGCAAACTGGTATACTGCAAACTGGTATATTGCAAACTGCTATACTGCAAACTGGTATATTGCAAACTGATATACCGCAAACTGATATACTGCAAACTGATATACTGCAAACTGGTATACTGCAAACTGGTATTCTGCAAACTGGTATTCTGCAAACTGGTATATTGGAAACTGGTATATTGGAAACTGGTATATTGCAAACTGGTATACTGCAAACTGGTATACTGCAAACTGGTACATTGCAAATTGGTGTTTGCAAACTGATATATTGCAAACTGGTATATTGCAAACTGGTATACAGGAAATTGGTATATTGCAAACTGGTATACTGAACTCTGGTATATTGCAAACTGGTATATTACAAACTGGTATACTGCAAACTGGTATATTGCAAACTGGAATATTGCAAACTCGTATATTGCAACCTGATATATTGCAAACTGGTATATTGCAAACTGGTGTATTGCAAACTGGTATTTTGCAAACCGGTATATTGCAAACTGGTATATTGCAAACTGGTATACTGCAAACTGCTATATTGCAAACTGGTATATTGCAAACTAGTATGTTGCAAACTGGTATATTGCAAACTGGTATATTGCAAACTGGTATACTGCAAACTGGTATATTGCAAACTATTATATTGCAAACTTTTATATTGCAAATTGGTATATTGCAAACTGGTATGTTGCAAACTGGTATATTGCAAACTGGTATATTGCAAACTGGTATACTGCAAAGTGGTATATTGCAAACTATTATATTGCAAACTTGTATATTGCAAATTGGTATATTGCAAACTGGTATATTGCAAACTAGTATATTGCAAACTGGTATATTGCAAACTGGTATACTGCAAACTATTATATTGCAAACTGGTATATTGCAAACTGGTATATTACAAACTGGAATACTGGAAACTGGTATACTGGAAACTGGTATATTGGAAACTGGTATACTGGAAACTGGTGTATTGCAAACTGGTATACTGCAAACTGGTATACTGCAAACTGGTATACTGCAAACTGGTATACTGCAAACTGGTATATTGCAAACTGGTATATTGCAAACTGGTATATTGCAAACTGGTATATTGCAAACTGGTATATTGCAAACTGGTATATTGCAAACTGGCATACTGCAAATTGGTATATTGCAAACTGGCATACTGGAAACTGGTATATTGCAAACTGGTATATTGCAAACTGGTATATTGCAAACCGGTATTCTGCAAACCGGTATATTGCAAACTGGTATATTGGAAACTGGTATACTGCAAACTGGTATATTGCAAACTGGTATATTGCAAACTGGTATACTGCAAACTGGTATACTGCAAACTGGTATATTGCAAACTGGTATACTGCAAACTGGTATACTGCAAACTGGTATATTGCAAACTGGTATACTGCAAACTGGTATACTGCAAACTGGTATACTGCAAACTGGTATATTGCAAACTGGTATATTGCAAACTGGTATATTGCAAACTGGTATACTGCAAACTGGTATATTGCAAACTGGTATACTGCAAACTGGTATATTGCAAACTGGTATACTGCAAACTGGTATATTGCAAACTGGTATACTGCAAACTGGTATATTGCAAACTGGTATATTGCAAACTGGTATACTGCAAACTGGTATATTGCAAACTGGTATATTGCAAACTGGTATACTGCAAACTGGTATATTGCAAACTGGTATACTGCAAACTGGTATACTGCAAACTGGTATACTGCAAACTGGTATATTGCAAACTGGTATATTGCAAACTGGTATACTGCAAACTGGTATATTGCAAACTGGTATATTGCAAACTGGTATACTGCAAACTGGTATATTGCAAACTGGTATACTGCAAACTGGTATATTGCAAACTGGTATATTACAAACTGGTATATTGCATGCTCCAACATCATCCTTAGCATCAAGCAAAGTGGAAATTAAAAAAAAACACACATACTGGTATATACTCGTACATACATGTATACATACATAATATTATAGTGAATGCACACACACACACACACTCACACACACACACACACACGCACACACATGGACACATGCACACATATCGGAACATATATACATACAAATGATACATACACACATACCGGTACATACATACATATATGCATACACACACACACACACACACACACTCACACACACACACACACACATACTGGTACATATATACATACATACATACATACTCGTATATACATACATGCACACGTACATAACACACACACACACACACACACACACACACACACACACACACACACACACACACATTCTCTCGGGGAATGAGCAGCCAGAATGAGACTGAATTCGTAAGCGGGCTGTAATTTTCACTGAGAGAGAGAGAGAGAGAGAGAGAGAGAGAGAGACAGACAGAGACAGAGAGAGACAGAGAGAGAGAGATGGCTTACATGTGAGTACAGTGGTTCTTCCAGTGTGAAAAGGCTGTTGTCTTAAGGAAAAGGTTATTCGTGGCCAGCGTCTTTTTCTTTTTTTATTTGTTATTATTAAATAACAAATCAATGAAATGGCAGGGGTAAACCATCTCTGCTGTCGGGCCCTGCTGCGGATGTCACTGATTGCACTGCGCAGTTGACCCTCGTGCTGTGTGGTGCAGTGAGGATCTGTCCCTTCTTCCCTTGGGGCTATGATGCGAATTAATGGGTTTGTGTGGATGAGTGGGAGTGTGTCGTCCTGTCCCGGCTACCTCCCTTTCCTTGGGGGAAGCAGCCTAGGTATGTAGATAGGTAGACAGGTATTATTAAGACTTCCCACATCACTGTGGGAAGTTTTCTTGGCTTTGTCAATAACATTATTACTCTTCATACTTATTTTAAAACTGTGATCTATCAAAGGCTATTCGGCCTACAGCCTTGAAGCTCAGTCAGCTTAGTTTGACAGCTGCCCAAATACGGTGGCAATCCGTCAACTGGATCACTGGATATCATCTGGAACCCAGAAAAGTGAGTCAGCCACGCTCTCTCAAGAATCACTTAGGCTGGAAAGCTGAAATTTTATCGCAGTATAGCCTTAGGCGGACGCAGTGCGGAAAAGAGTATGGTTTTAATCAGTTGATCGTTCTCTGAGATCACCTGGGGTCAAAAATTGGTACTTTTCCGGATAATCCGGACGTCACCTAATTTTCCACAAAGGATTAAAGCTGAAGCCGCAAAACCTGGTGGACTTAAAGACTGTGACGACCTAAGGTGACACAAGATCAGTGACCTTGACCTCAAGGTCCCATTATACCTCGACTTCTGGTAGGCAATGGCTGAGGGAAGTTTTTCTTTATTAAAATTGCCCTTAGATAGTTTAACAGTGGTCTAATTATTATTATTTTTGCTATTAATATTGTTATTATTATTATTATGATTATTTTTATTGTTATTATTATCATTATTATTATTTTTATTATTATTATTGTCATTATTATTATTATTATTATTATTATTATGTAAGATATTCACGGAAGAGATAGGCGCAGCGTGTGAGGTGGTTTGTGGAGTGAGGAGGAGATGCAAGGGTGTGCAAGGGACAGCATGGTGGAATGATGAGGTGAAACGAGCTGTGGAACAAAAGAAGAAGGCATATAGTGAATGGTTAGCGAGTAGAGGTAGGGGAGAAGATGAGAGAAAGAAGAGAGAGGTATATGTGAGCAGAAGGGAGGTTAAGAGACTGGTGAAGGAGAGTAAGATGAAAGTGGATGAAGAGTTTGGGAGGAATCTGAGTGTGAAATGGAGGGAGAGTAAGAAATTGTTTTGGAAGGAGGTAAAGAAAGTAAGGCAGTGTGAAAAGGGAAATAGTAGGGGAGTGAAATATAGGAATAATAGATTGTTGGTGGAGAAGAGAGAGAAAATGAGGAGATGGAAGGAGCACTTTGAGGATTTGTTGAATGTAGAGAGTGAGAGCAGTGCAAGTATAAGTGGCTGGGGAATGGCTGGGAGAAGAAGAGATGAGAGGAGGGAGGAAGAGATCAGTAGGGCGGAAGTAGTGGAAGCGATGAAGAACATTAAGTTGGGAAAGGCTCCAGGAATTGATGGAGTGTGTGGTGAAATGCTTAGGTATGGAGGTGAGATTGTTGTGGAGTGGATATGGAAGTTGTGTAGATTGGCTTGGGAAGAGGGAAGGGTTCCAGAGGACTGGAAATTAGGTATAATTGTTCCTTTATACAAAGGAAAAGGGGAGAGAGAAGTATGTGGTAACCACAGGGGTATTTGCCTTCTTAGTGTGACTGGTAAAATATATGGTAGAATACTCATTGATAGGGTTAAGTATATGACAGAGAAGCTAGTTGAAGAACAAGGGGGATTTAGGAAGGGAAAAGGGTGTGTAGATCAGATATTTGTTCTAAATGTTTAGTGGAGAAGTATCTAAAGGAGGGAAGGAAAGTGAATGCCGCCTTCATGGACAGAATAGATAGGCAAGGTACTGTATGTGGAAGGTATTAAGAATATATGGAGTGGAGGGGAAATTGTTGAGTGCTGTGAAGAGTATGTACGAGGGAGCTAGGGCTACGGTGAGAGTGGATGGTGAGCTGAGTGAGTTCTTTGATCTCAGTGTGGGACTGAAACAGGGTTGTGTGATGTCTCCATGGCTGTTTAATATATACATGGATGGGGTTGTAAAGGAGGTGCAAGGTAGGGCAGTGGATGTGGGGGTGGCTCTAATGAATGAGGGTGAGATTTGGAAGATTCCGGTGTTGCTGTTTGCTGATTATACAGTATTGTTGAGTGAAGATGAATGGGAGTTGCAAGGTTTGGTGAATGAATTTGGGGCAGTGTGTAGGAGGAGGAATCTGAAAGTTAATGTAAACAAAAGTAAAGTTATGGTGTTTGCGAGGAATGAAGTAACAGAGTGTGCAGTGAGGTTGGATGGTGAGGATATGGAGAATGTGAGCGCATTCAAGTACTTGGGTAGTGTGATGAGTAAGGATGGAACTTTGGGGGATGAAGTGCGTGAAAGGGTACAGCAGGGAAGGAAGGCTGTTGGTACACTGAAAGCAGTGATGAGAAACAGGGAGGTGAGTATGGAAGTTAAGAAGTCACTGCATGATAGTATTGTGATCCCTACCCTGACGTATGGAAGCGAGGCGTGGACCTTGCAAGAGGGGAACAAGTCAAGAGTGAGAGCAGTGGAAATGAGTTACTTGAGAGGAGCATGTGGAGTGACAAGGAGGGACAGGTTGACGAATGAAGAAGTGAAGGAACGTTGTGGGGTGGATGTGGATGTGGTTGAGAAGATTAGGAGAAATACACTGAAGTGGTTTGGACATGTGAAGAGAATGGAGAATGAAAGACTGACTAAGAGGGTGTATGTAGGTGAGGTGGAGGAAGTGAGAGGGAGGGGTAGACCGAGGATGAGGTGGAGGGATGGAGTAGAGAGGTATATGAGGGAGGGGGGGGTGAGTTGGGGGGAGAGTAGTCAAATGGTGGGTGACAGAGCGACTTGGAGGCGTTTTGTCTGCAGCCACCCTTTGCGGGATTAGGGCGTCGGGCTATAGATAGACAGATTATTATTATTATTATTGTTATTATTATTATTATAATTATTATTATTACTATTATTTTTATTATTATTATTGTTATTATTATTACTATTATTATTATTATTATTAGTAATTATTATTATTATTATTATTATTATTATTATTATCATTATTATTATTGTTGTTGTTGTTGTTATTGTTATTGTAGGTGTTGCTGCTGTTGTTATTGTTATTGTTGCTTAGCCCCACTGAGTCTGGCTAAGCAGCTGTAGCCTCTGGATAAATTTAATGACATTGCTGTTATGTCTCTCTCTCTCTCTCTCTCTCTCTCTCTCTCTCTCTCAAAATTTCATACCTCTCCCATTACAAATACAAACAAGATTTTTCTCTTTTTCGTCAGTTTTACCCGACTCAGTGTACTGACTAATATCTCTACTTTTTACTGGTGTCCAAAAATGGTATAAGATAAAAGTTAGGTGAGTTTTTATGGACTAATAAAACCAAAAGCTCATCCCTTTACTTTCAATTTTGTTAATAGGGTTCCATCTGTGTTAAATTATCCATGTTGGGCGGGCGTAAGATATACAGAAATTATCATATTGAAGCTGTTGATTAAGATGACTTCACACACACACACACACACACACACATCCACCCACACTCACACTTGCATCTACACCCACACCAAAACCTACACACCCACCCACCCACACAAAGATTATCGCCCTACTTATTAATATTCCTTTACTGATCATATATATCAAACCAACACTGCAAGAGAATATAATTTGTCTGTCAGTTCTTGTTACGCAAATTCTTATGGTTATTAACAAAAAAAAATTATTATATAACTTTTTCTCTATTTTCACAGATTTTGAGATATTTTTATAAAGCTGTCTCAACCGGAAAAAAATATGCGCGAGACAGAAAAAGATCACTGGAATATAAATAGATGGAAATGAAAAGGAATTATATTGAAGGTCTAAATGGGTCCGCTCCCTAACACCTCTTCCTTAGCGATTCATTTTGCAGACTACCCATTAATATCTTTGTTTTTGCTTATTTTTCTTCAATATAGACTGCATGAATAACACACAGGAATATAGTAACGAAGTAGAATCAGAAATACATGGGTAAAGAGAGGGTGTTAGGAACCTTTCTAAACGCACCAGAATACCGCCTCTAGACCAGTATTCTCGTCTGTTAAGGAAGCTCCCTAATACCTCTTACTTGGCGATTTATTTTGCTTATTACATCTTGCTGTCCAATTCAGTGTTACCTATATAATTGTAATACACCATACTCTGCATAAATAACGTACAAAAGGATATTAACTTGCCTTAATCAAAAATAAATCGCTAAGGAAGAGGTGTTAGGGAACTTCCTTAACCGACGAGAAAAGGAGCCCCAAAATATCAGTTACGGAAATTCCCTATCACATTCTCTTGAGTGACTTATTTTGCTTATTACACCTTACAGTCCATTGTGTTTAATTTCCCTTTTTGGTTTATAGACCCTTCTTCGGTCTCCCTCTCAAATCTAGCATATAATTTGAGATAATGGTGGTTATTTTTTTTTTTTTATTACCGGCAGAATGGAGTTGAGAGGTATATGAGGGAGGGGGGGTGAGCTGGGGGGAGGGCAGTCAAATGGTGGATGACAGAGCGACTTGGAGGCATTTTGTCAGCGGCCACTCTTTGCGGGATTAGGGCGTTGGGCTATAGATAGATAGCTATATACAATGTTAACTCTCTCCACTGTACTCAGGAGATGGCTTATCGTGTTTTAATTACAGTTTGCCGCCTCAGGCCACGCTGACCATAACGGGATATTGCACAGCTCTAAGGGCCTCGTTGGGGTTGTTATGGCGCCCCCTTCATTGCCTCCTCTTTACCCGTCTCCTTCACTCCTAGTCTGCCCCTCCCTAACACTCCTTCCTCACCTTCCTCCTTCCTCCTTCCTCACCTTCCTCCTTCCTCACCTCTCTCCACCCTCACCTACAGCTTCCTCCTCCCTCACCTCCTCTTCTTTTCATGCAGATAGTGTAGAATAAGACTTCCTTTCCCTCTTTCCCTCAAAATTTCCATGACAGTTTTTCTATGCTGCATGGTGGTCCTTCTCAATATTTCCTGTCGGCTTCCGCTGGAGGGTTTGGTGGGTGGGGGGGGAGGCTTCCTTCTTTTCTATCCTTGTCTTTAACTGATAGAAGAGTTGTGTCAGTTATAACCTTCCCTATACCAAACAGCCACGAAAGGACCAACAGCGTTTGTTTTCGTTTGTACTCCTTTGTATTCCTCCCTCACTCTCTTCCTCACTTATCCCCCTCCTCTTGCACCCTCCTCCTCCCTCACCCTCTTCCTCACTTATCCCCCTCCTCTTGCACCCTCCTCCTCCCTCACCCTCTTCCTCACTTATCCCCTTCCTCTTGCACCCTCCTCCTCCCTCACTCACTTCCTCACTTATCCCCCTCCTCTTGCACCCTCCTCTCCCTCACTCACTTCCTCACTTATCCCCCTCCTCTTGCACCCTCCTCTCCCTCACTCACTTCCTCACTTATCCCCCTCCTCTTGCACCCTCCTCCTCCCTCACCCTCTTCCTCACTTACCCTCCTTCTCTTGCACCCTCCTCCTCCCTCACTCTCTTCCTAACTCACCCTCCTTCTCTTGCACCCTCCTCCTCCCTCACCCTCTTCCTCACTTATCCCCCTCCTCTTGCACCCTCCTCCTCCCTCACCCTCTGCTCCTCTCACTAAGGTCTGTGGGTCACTGTTGTCATAATCACGTGGGGCAGTTGGCAGCGGCATTACGGCAGACTGACACTCATAGTAAGCAGGCTCCCTAGCACCTCCCCCTCAGCGATTTATTTTTGTATATGGCTGAATAATATTCTTTTCTACGTTATCTATGAAGAGTATGCCGATGTTAGAATGATTTACGTAATGCGGGGGACAGTAAGGTGTAATAAGCAAAATAAGTCGCTTAAGAAAATCTGCTGAGGAGCTTAACAGACGAGAATGCTAACATGAGTACCAATTTTTTACTCTTAAGTTTAGAGAAAAAAGACAATGTTTTTTTTCCTAAGTTACGGAAAATTTGTTATTCCAGGGGGAGATGAACAACCCTGGAACAGCAGCGGAGGTGGAATGAAACAGGTATGAGCGAAGAATAAATCACTGGTGGAAAGATGAGGAAACGTTACTACCAAAATAAGAAAATATGAGGAAGTAAAGCAGTACCAAGACAGCAAGGATGTGTGAATTAAAGAGGGAGAAGGAGTGACTCAGGAAAAGATTGGGAAACAGATTAACGAGATGAAAACAAGAGGATTGGCGGCGGGTTGGAAGAGGAGGAGGCAGCGACAGGAAGAGGAAGAGGAAGAGGGAGAGGATGAGGTGAGGGAAGGAAGAGTATTGTGAAGGAAGAAGAAACAAGAAAACAGGAAGGAACACGTATCTCTGCACCTAACCCCTGCCTCACCCACTGCCACCCCTGCCTCACCCACTGCCACCCCTGCCTCACCCACTGCCACCCCTGCCTCATACAATGACACCCCTACCTCACCCACTGCCACCCCTGCCTCACTCACTGCCACCCCTGCCTCACTCATTACCACCCCTGCCTCACCCACTGCCACCCCTGCCTCACCCACTGCCACCCCTGCCTCATACACTGACACCCCTACCTCACCCACTGCCACCCCCGCCTCACCCACTGCCAACCCTGCCTAGCACACTGCCGCCCCTGCTCACCCCCTGCCATCCATGCCTCACCCACTGCCACCCCTGCCTCACTCACTGCCACCCCTGCCTCACCCATTGCCACCCCTGCCTCACCCACTGCCACCCCCGCCTCACCCACTGCCAACCCTGCCTAGCACACTGCCGCCCCTGCTCACCCCCTGCCATCCATGGCTCACCCACTGCCACCCCTGCCTCACCAACTGCCACCCCTGCTTCACCCACTGCCACCCCTGCCTCATCCATTGCCACCCCTGCCTCATCCATTGCCACCCCTGCCTCACTCACTGCCACCCCCGCCTCACCCACTGCCACCCGTACCTCACCCACTGCCACCCCTGCCTTACCCATTGCTGCCCATGCCTCACCAACTGCCACCTCTACCTCACCCACTGCCACCCCTACCTCATCCACTGCTACCCCTGTCTCACCCACTCCCACCCCTGCCTCACCCACTGCCACCCCTGCCTCACCCACTGCCGCCTCTGTCTCACCCACTCCCACCCCTGCCTCACCCACTCTCACCCCTGCCTCACCCACTGCCACCCCTGCCTCACCCACTGCCACCCCTGCCTCACCCACTGCCGCCTCTGCCTCACCCACTGCCACCCCTGCCTCACACACTGCCACCCCTGCCTCACCCACTGCCACCCCTGCCTCACCCACTGCTACCCCTGCCTCACCCACTGCCGCCTCTGCCTCACACACTGCCACCCCTGCCTCACACACTGCCACCCCTGCCTCACCCCCTGCCATCCCTACCTCACCCACTACTGCCGCTGCCTCATCATTTGCAAAAATCCAGAGAGAACAGTGTGTGTGTGTGTGTGTGTGTGTGTGTGTGAGAGAGAGAGAGAGGGGGGGAGGGAGGGAGGGAGGGAGGGAGAGAGAGAGAGAGAGAGTAAATAAAGGTTGCCACAGCTTATCAGAGATGGACAAAATGTAGAGCCGTTATTACTGGTCAAACTATTTAGAAACAATGGCGGTATAAGGAAAACATATGACCTGCTTCAACATTGATTGGAAAGACAAAATGAAAAAAGAAATGAAAAAAAGAAATTAACAAAAGGAAAAAAAAGAAATTGGAAAAATGAAGAAATTGAGAAAAAGACAAACAATGAAACAAGAATCTGAAAAATATGGAAAAAGGAAAGAAAACGAGGAAAAGAAACTGAACAAATGAAACTGAAAATTGAAAACAG